>NW_019278458.1:0-830 GCF_002738345.1 Cucurbita maxima | reverse complement strand
GGAATAAATTTACAATTTCAATTCAAGACTACAAGAAAATTTATCTCTCCAAACTAATACCCACCAGTTTCTAGGCACTCAATAAGAATTCTCATGAAGACAACGAAAGCTAAAGACATCAAGATCACGTTTCTAGGCACTCAATAAGAATTCTCATGAAGACAACGAAAGCTAAAGACATCAAGATCAAGGAGAGGAGAATCGAAGAAAAAACTTATAGGACTCGAACCCACAATCGCCTGATTAGAAGTCAAATGCCTTATCCATTAGGCCATGGGCGCCTTTTATTATGTGATAACTCGTATACAAATTGACTTTTCAAGAGCATGGAGCCCATTGATTTTGTTACAAATCTCTTCAATTGGATNATTGAATTTTCAAGAGCATGGAGCCCATTGATTTTGTTACAAATCTCTTCAATTGGATCTTTTCTTAGAATAGAGATTTCTTTGGTTTCGAAGTCTTAAAACCTTGGTTCTTTGTTCTTAGCATTCTTTGTGTCTTGGCATTGTTTTGGTGTGTGATAAGCTTACTAAATACATGTTCCTAAGGTGCCAACACTTTATCGGAGGCATCTAAAATATCGAGATGCATGTTGAGTATTCAAAAGTTTTAAATTACCAAAATACTTTTAAACTAAAAAAAATTATGAAAATATCAATTTTCAAAGAATCATACGTTCGAGATTAGCCTGTACAAAACTCTTCGATCTTCAAATTCAACTATTAGATTGAGCTCTAATTTTAACAGGATCAAGAAAACTCGAAGTAACTCAGATCCAACAACTAGATTTAAAGAAAAAAGTAGGCAAGCCTCTGATCGGAGAAGAT
>NW_019278457.1:0-830 GCF_002738345.1 Cucurbita maxima | reverse complement strand
ATTTCATATATGCATCATGTATGCATGGAAAATATCACGTAATCCATCACATAACTTATATGGTAAGACATAACATTTCATACATGACATTTCATTTCATTCATAATACAGTGTAATGGATATCGCAAGCATACTTGACATACATTACATGACAATAAAGAGCATAGAAGCATCACATAATTAATATGATACATGCACTATCATACATCAACCAATTAGTTAACTCCAACCGTAAGGTCACTTACATGGTTAGCCTTGGCTGAAGTTACTAATTACTGGATAGCCGCTTCGAAAACTATATTCCAATGCTTGATTCTCACCTATATCAATTCATATAACATGCTTAGGTCATATAAACCTCTTAACCTAGCTATACATGATGACTATTTCTAACCTAAATCCTAAAACTAAATAAATTTGGGTAGATGGGAGTTTTACCGACCTCAAATGCCTTAAATAGGGTAAAAATGGCTTTAGGAATGTCGAAAACTTAGGAAATAGTACATAATTTTTATACTGAGTCGTCTAAGCCGAGAAGCCGAGTCGACAAGTCGCCAAGTCGAGCCGATGCAGGAATGAGGCGGGTAATTATTAAAGTTAAGCGCGGGCTGTATGGATCGGGTTGAAGCACACGATACGTTCCCGGCTGGACAGCAACAAAAATTAAAAATTATCCTCAAAGAATTAATCAATATTTTTTTTTAAAAAAAATATTTATTACTCTTCACTTTTCTTACTTTCTTCTTCTTCTTCGGTTTTTTATTAGCGCGGATAAAAAATATATTAAAATGATGGGATGGAAAAAGTTTTTCTTTTGTCATTTTTCAGCT
>NW_019278456.1:0-831 GCF_002738345.1 Cucurbita maxima | reverse complement strand
ATAAATAATGAGCTGTTTTAAAAAAACAAAGTTCGTACCATTTATTACCAAAAATAAAAAATAAAAAAATAGAAAATAATTTTAATGTAATTATTGTTTCCTTTTTCTTTCCAGATAATAATTAAAATTTTCTAAAAATTCTGTTTTTCTCTCGTTTAATTATGGTACACGTGTCCTTTATAAACCAGCCAAAATTGCTTCGAAAGTATTGTACTTCAAATAATAGCGAAGCATTTATGTCCTGGAATAAAATAATTATTTTTTTATTTAAATTACAAATTTAATTAATAAATTTTAAACATATCTAATTAATACATATTATTTAGTTTAAGTTACGTAATTCAAATTCAGCTCAAATTTCGATTATATGGATCTGAAATGTAATATGTTACGGGACTAACTAGACAATCGAGCTTCAATCCAAGCTTCTCTTATTTCTTTTAGCTGGTGGGCTGACTCCCGTGTAATGATAAATAAAAATTAAGTCGATTACGTTTTTTAAAGTATTTAGAGTTGGTCACGACTGATTCTCATTTTAAAATGGGTTAAACTCAATCGATCGTAATAACACGAGACCCACAATTTGAATCGTTATTCAACGATTCTAATAATTTAAACACCCCTCAAATCAAACGGCTGGAATTGATTTGAAGAATATTGATCTTTTGACAGCTCAACGCGTATTCGTAGGAATAAGCACAGGCGATCCGTACCGAATTCTCGTGAATGACAGAGAAGAAGCCTAAAATTCATGGGCCATGTGCAACCAGCCATCTGGGAGAATTTTGTTTTGTCAAAAGTAATTACACGTGTAAATTAATTAAAATTAGT
>NW_019278455.1:0-831 GCF_002738345.1 Cucurbita maxima | reverse complement strand
TTGATATGCTTGATGAACTTTATGGCGATATTATGAGTATGATGATTGCATGATGTTTTTCTTAATATGGCTCTATTTTCTAGATTGTATGATGATGAGTGCCATATTGTATGTTCATAAGCATATGGCTACTTCTCCTAAAGATGATGAGTGCAGACCCGCACAATATGATGATGAGTGTGGATGTGCACAGTATGACGAGCAGGGTGTTCATGAGGTGCATGACACTATGGGGTTCCGTTGACCTCCGAACGTCGCTATATGACGAGCAGGGTGTTCATGAGGTGCATGACACTATGGGGTTCCGTTGACCTCCGAACGTCGCTACAAATTAGCTTGACTAGAGGGTCTAGGAGGGTGTGCGAGCGAGCTGAAGATTCACACTTGCACGTGTGGGTCGTGTGTAGGGAAGTACTACACATTCAATTTATTCGAGACTAGAGGCCACCCCTAGATGAGCTAGAGATAGGTCCCTAAATTATGATTGCTTGTGTCACATCATTTTTCAGGTAACGGCAAGGTGCACTTGTACGGACAACGACAACATTGCGAGTAGAGACTGTGGCACGTGCATACCTCAGACTCATTTAAATTTCTAGTCTGAGGTTATAATAGGTTGTTTTGCATTTCATTGTTTTAAATTATTTTGTATTTATTTTTATTTTATTTAAATGTCGTATTTAAACACCTAAAACTCTGTTTTGGAGAGAAGAGTTTGTTTTAAATATTTTCGACATTTATATAAAAGATGATGTTTTCTTTTAAGAGTTATATTTTTGCATTAGAGATGAGTATGAAACGTTAGTAAGTACTTTGAGTAGGTAGAAATTT
>NW_019278454.1:0-831 GCF_002738345.1 Cucurbita maxima | reverse complement strand
TAAAATATTATTTCTAAGAAACGGAGTACATAAAACCGTCAACAGTGTTCTTCAAGTCGAACCCTACTTCGGAAACCCAAATCGTGGAAGTTTGAATTACGTGCTAAAAAAACTGAGTCACGATCGTTGTTTTTCGAAAGTTTTGTGAGAAATGATAAGGCTTCATGATTTATCATATTATTTCTAAGAAACGGAGTGCATGAAACCGTAAACAGAGTTCTTCAAATCGAACCCTACTTCGGAAACCCAAATCGTGGAAGTTTGAAGTACGTGCAAAAAAACCGAGTCAAGATCGTCGTTTTTCGAAGGTTTTGTGAGGAATGATAAGCCTTGATGATTTAAAATATTATTTCTAAGAAACGGAGTGCATAAAACCGTCAACAGTGTTCTTCAAATCGAACCCTACTTCGGAAACCCAAATCGTGGAAGTTTGAAGTACGTGCTAAAAAAATCGAGTCACGATCGTCGTTTTTCGAAAGTTTTGTGAGGAATGATAAGGCTTGATGATTTATCATATTATTTCTAAGAAACGGAGTGCATAAAACCGTCAACAGTGTTCTTCAAATCGAACCCTACTTCGGAAACTCAAATCTAGGAACTTTGAAGTACGTACTAAAAAAAACTACTCACGATCGTCGTTTTTCGAGCGTCTTGTGAGGAATGATAAGGCTTGATGATTTATCATATTATTTCAAGGAAACGGTGTGCATAAAACCGTCAACAGAGTTCTTCAAATAGAACCCTACTTCGGAAACCTAAATCGTGGAACTTTGAATTACCTGCAAAAAAAACCGAGTCACGATCGTCGTTTTTCGAAGGTTTTGTGAGGAA
>NW_019278453.1:0-832 GCF_002738345.1 Cucurbita maxima | reverse complement strand
AACTTCTCTGTTTGGGTTTCCGAACGAGGGTTCCATTTGAAGAACTCTTTTACTGTTTTACGCACTCCATTTCTTAGAAATAATATTCTAAATCATCTAGCCTTATCATTCCTCACAAAACTTTCGATAAACGTCGACCGTGACTCGGTTTTTTTATCACGTACTACAAACTTCCCTGTTAGGGTTTCGGAAGAANTTTGGGTTTCCGAAGAAGGGTTCGATTTGAAGAACTCTTTTACTGTTTTCTGCACTCCGTTTCATAGAAATAATATTCTAAATCATCAAGCCTTATCATTCCTCACAAAACTTTCGACAAACGTCGACGTTGACTCGGTTTTTTTTAGCACGTACTACATACTTCCCTGTTTGGGTTTCGGAAGAAGGGTTCCATTTGAAGAACTCTTTTACTGTTTTACGCACTCCGTTTCTTAGAAATAATATTCTAAATCATCAAGCCTTATCATTCCTCACAAAACTTTCGACAAACGTCGACCGTGACTCGGTTTTTTTAGCACGTACTACATACTTCCCTGTTTGGGTTTCGGAAGAAGGGTTCCATTTGAAGAACTCTTTTACTGTTTTACGCACTCCATTTCTTAGAAATAATATTCTAAATCATCAAGCCTTATCATTCCTCAACAAACTTTCGACAAACGTCGACCGTGACTCGGTTTTTTTAGCACGTACTACAAACTTCCCTGTTAGGGTTTCGGAAGAAGGTTTCCATTTGAAGAACTCTTTTACTGTTTTACGCACTCCGTTTCTTAGAAATAATATTCTAAATCATCAAGCCTTATCATTCCTCACAAAACTTTCGACAAACGTCGACCGT
>NW_019278452.1:0-831 GCF_002738345.1 Cucurbita maxima | reverse complement strand
TTTGGAAGAAACGGAGTGCATAAAACAGTAAAAGAGTGCTTAAAATCGATTCCCTAACCTTGGACGTTACAAGTACGTGCTAAAAAACCGCGTCACGGTCGACGTTTCTCGAAACTTTTGTGTGGAAACTTTAGTATTGATTATTTAGAATAGAATGTCGAATAAACGGAGTGTGGAAAAACAGTAAAAGAGTGCTTAAAATCGAAGCCAAATTTTGTGAACCATAATCCAGGATGTTTTAACCACGTGCAAAAAAAACTGAGTAGCGGTCGGCATTTTTCGAAATTCCAGTTGGGAGTGATCGAGCATAATGATTTAGAATAGAATTTGGAAGAAACGGAGTGCATAAAACAGTAAAAGAGTGCTTAAAATCGATTCCCTAACCGTGGACGTTAGAAAAACGTGCGAAAAAAACCGCGTCACGGTCGACGTTTCTCGAAACTTTTTTGTGGAATGTTGAGTATTGTTGATTTAGAAAAGAATGTCGAATAAACGGCGTGTGGAAAGACAGTAAACGAGTGCTTAAAATCGAAGCCCTATTTTGTGAACCATAATCCAGGACGTTTTAACCACCTGCTAAAAANACGGCGTGTGGAAAGACAGTAAAAGAGTGCTTAAAATCGAAGCCCTATTTTGTGAACCATAATCCAGGACGTTTTAACCACCTGCTAACAAAACTGAGTAGCGGTCGGCGTTTTCCGAAATTCATGTTAGTAGTGATCGAGAATAAAGATTTAGAATAGAATTTGGAAGAAACGGAGTGCATAAAACAGTAAAAGAGTGCTTAAAATCGATTCCCTAACCTTGGACGTTACAAGTACGTGCTAAAAA
>NW_019278451.1:0-831 GCF_002738345.1 Cucurbita maxima | reverse complement strand
TAGAATATTATTTCTAAGAAACGGAGTGCATAAAATAGTAAAAGAGTTTTTCAAATCGAACCCTACTTCGGAAACCCAAATTTTGAAAGTTATTCGTACGTGCTAAAAAAACCGAGTCACGGTCGACAATTGTCGAAATTTTTGTGAGGAATGATAAGGCTTGATGATTTAGAATATTATTTCTAAGAAACGGAGTGCATAAAACAGTAAAAGAGTTCTTCAAATCGAACCCTACTTCGGAAACCCAAATCTTTAAAGTTTTTGGTACGTGCTAAAAAAACCGTGTCACGATCGACGATTGTCAAAATTTTTGTGAGGAATGATCAGGCTTGATGATTTAGAATATTATTTCTAAGAAACGGAGTGCATAGAACAGTAAAAGAGTTCTTCAAATCGAACCCTACTTCGGAAACCCAAATCTTGAAAGTTTTTGGTACGTGCTAAAAAAACCGAGTCACGGTCGACGATTGTCGAAATTTTTGTGAGGAATGATCAGGCATGATGATTTAGAATATTATTTCTAAGAAACGGAGTGCATAGAACAGTAAAAGAGTGCTTCAAATCGAACCCTACTTCGGAAACCCAAATTTTGAAAGTTATTCGTACGTGCTAAAAAAACCGAGTCACGGTCGACGATTGTCGAAATTTTTGTGAGGAATGATCACGCTTGATGATTTAGAATATTATTTCTAAGAAACGGAGTGCATAAAACAGTAAAAGAGTTTTTCAAATCGAACCCTACTTCGGAAACCCAAATCTTGAAAGTTTTTGGTACGTGCTAAAAAAACCGAGTCACGGTCGACGATTGTCGAAATTTTTGTGAGGAATGAT
>NW_019278450.1:0-832 GCF_002738345.1 Cucurbita maxima | reverse complement strand
TTTTTCAAAGTTTTTGAAGAAGAATTTCCATGTACATTGATCACTCTATTTATAGAGTCATATTTGCATGTTCATGCAAATTTGAGATTACCAAATTTTGTCACTCAAAATTCCACTCTAATTTGTGTGTTTATGTGGCAAGCATGCAAGTTTGAGTTAACCAAATTTTGACACTCCAAATTCCACTAAAATTTGTGGGGTGTATCCCGAAAACATGCATGCTTGGTTAAACCAAGTTTTGACACTCAAAATTTCACTAAAATTTGTGGGATTATGTGGCAAACATGCAAGTTTGGTTAAACCATATATTGACTCAAACAAGTTTGGTTAAACCATATATTCCATTAACTCAAACATGAATTTTTTCATTTGACTTTCTTTATTTTAATTCAACAATTAATTTCAAATCAAAATAATATTAAATGATTAATTAAACAATTTAATTAATATTTAACATTAAATAAAATGTCAATTCCAATTAATTCCAACACATATTGATTATCTATCCCTATTCATAATTAAAATATTTAAATCTTATTTAAATATCTCCAATTCTCTCTTTTTGTTCAATTCATAACTAAAAAAAATGAGGTTAAATATATCGTATATATTTAGCGTGTATTCTCTAATTCTAATTCGAAACCTTCGAACTCCCTCGTCACACTATTCTAAGGTTTAGTTCGATATGAGCTAGTAGAGGGACCCAATGAACCTACATCTCATGGGCTCCAACGATCTGAGATTAACCAGCTAAACTCATTAACCTTGTTAACGAACATTCGTTCACTACTAGGACACTCCATTGTAGCCTAGTTGTTGCACTCCCCTCACT
>NW_019278449.1:0-832 GCF_002738345.1 Cucurbita maxima | reverse complement strand
CGATTAGAAGCACACTTTTACTGTTTTATGCACTCCGTTTCTTCGAAATTCTATTCTAAATCATCAATCCTAATCATTCTCCTGAAAACATCCAAAAAACGTCGATCGTGACTCGGTTTTTTTAGCATGTACTTCAAACGTCCCAGATTTGGGTTTCCGAAGTAGGGTTCGATTTGAAGCACACTTTTATTGTTTTATGCACTCTGTTTCTTCGAAATTCTATTTTAAATCATCAAGCCTAACCATTCCCCACAAAACTTCCAAGAAACGTCGAACGTGACTCGGTTTTTTTAGCACGTACTTCAAACGTCCCAGATTTGGGTTTCCGAAGTAGGGTTCGATTTGAAGCACACTTTTACTGTTTTATGCACTTCGTTTCTTCGAAATTCTATTCTAAATCATCAAGCCTAATCATTCCCCCGAAAACTTCCAAAAAACGTCGAACGTGACTCAGTTTTTTTAGCACGTACTTCAAACGTCCCAGATTTGGGTTTCCGAAGTAGGGTTCGATTAGAAGCACACTTTTACTGTTTTATGCACTCCGTTTCTTCGAAATTCTATTCTAAATCATCAAGCCTAATCATTCCCCCCAAAACTTCAAAAAAACGTCGACCGTGACTCGGTTTTTTTAGCACGTACTTCAAACGTCCAAGATTTGAGTTTCCGAAGTAGGGTTCGATTTGAAGCACACTTTTACTGTTTTATGAACTCCATTTCTTCAAAATTCTATTCTAAATCATCAAGCCTAATCATTCCACCCAAAACTTCCAAAAACCGTCGACCGTGACTCGGTTTTTTTAGCACGTACTTCAAACGTCCCAGATTTGAGTTT
>NW_019278448.1:0-832 GCF_002738345.1 Cucurbita maxima | reverse complement strand
TCAACATGCTATAGAATGCTCAACATTAGAATTTTACAGGCAGACGAGTTCATTTAATGCATTATTTTAACGTTACATCTCGAAAAATTATATGTTATAATGTGTGAATTGTATGATAATAATTACGATACAATGTGTTCAAGGATAGGTTTGAGATAGGATACGAGAAGGATGCACAAAACAAAATGTAACGATAGGAGTAAAATACGTTCATGAAACGTTAGAGAGCCCCGTTGCGCTCCCCTAATCCTCAGCCCAACGATCCAAGCTTTTATTTTAGCAAGAACCCTTGAATCAAAGTAATTAACACCTCCTTATGCGAAAGTTGGATCAACCAAGAGATAAGGCTAGAATTAGATTACCTCTTACGATCGAAGATCTAGAAGCAAGATTTAGAACCTTGTTCTAAATTGAGTCACTCTACAATCTAACTTGATCAAGGCTTGATTTAATGGCTCGGGTGCAATTCTACCATAAGAATTGCTTGAAACTTAGAAATGGCAAATATGATGCTCGGATTTCTAAGGGAAACGTCTCAATTTGAGATCTGAATTACATTCATCAACGAATCTGATTTTTACGTAACATATTGTGGGTATTTATAGTCTCCTGACAAAAGACGTTTGTGGCTGGGATTCAATCTCGATCCCCTTTAATCTCCACAAATGACGAAGTCAACTTTGATCAACTGACCATTGCAAAATGAAAAAAAAAAAAAAAAAAACAATAAGATCTTTCAACAAATGTTGATATGTTCGAGTGGTTAAAGAAATAAACTTGAAATCTATTAGGCTTCACTTGTGTAGGTTTAAACTTTGTTGTTGACATTTTT
>NW_019278447.1:652-832 GCF_002738345.1 Cucurbita maxima | reverse complement strand
GATTCGTAAACACCAAAACCGAGACGTTTGAAGAACGTGCTAAAAAAACCGAGTTACTGTCGAGTTTTTAAGAAACTTTTTTGGGGAATGATTAGGCATGATGACTTAGAACAGTATTCAGAAGAAACGGAGTGTATATTACAGTAAAAAAGTGCTTAAAGTCGAACCCTGATTCGTAAA
>NW_019278447.1:0-618 GCF_002738345.1 Cucurbita maxima | reverse complement strand
AGAAGAAACGGAGTGTATATTACAGTAAAAAAGTGCTTAAAGTCGAACCCTGATTCGTAAACACCAAAACCGGGACGTTTGAAGAACGTGCTAAAAAAACCTAGTAACTGTCCAATTTTTAAGAAACTTTTATGGGGAATGATTAGGCATGATGATTTTGAATAGTATTTAGAAGAAACGGAGTGTATATTACAGTAAAAAAGTGCTTAAAGTCGAACCCTGATTCGTAAACACCAAAACCGGGACGTTTGAAGAACGTGCTAAAAAAACCGAGTTACTGTCGATTTTTTAAGAAACTTTTTCGGGGAATGATTAGGCATGATGATTTAGAATAGTATTCAGAAGAAACGGAGTGTATATTACAGTAAAAAATTGCTTAAAGTCGAACCCTGATTCGTAAACACCAAAACCGAGACGTTTGAAGAACGTGCTAAAAAAACCGAGTAACTGTCCAATTTTTAAGAAACTTTTTCGGGGAATGATTAGGCATAATGATTTAGAATAGTATTTCGAAGAAACGGAGTGTATATTACAGTAGAAAAGTGCTTAAAGTCGAACCCTGATTCGTAAACACCAAAACCGGGACGTTTGAAGAACGTGCTAAAAAACCGAGTAACT
>NW_019278446.1:490-832 GCF_002738345.1 Cucurbita maxima | reverse complement strand
TAGAATACGTTCCTGTAATGATATGATTAAGGCACGTTCATGAAACGATATCGCTGAGTTAGGTATAAGAATGTTAAGGCTATTATAAACTAAGGAACGATAAGACCATGAAGTGTTTACGATATGACATGATTATGATACGACACGTGAATGACAGATATATATATATATATATATATATATATATATATATACATTATGATATGATATATATTAAATTCTAAATATGTTATGGTACGAGACATGTGATAACTGACATGTTTATGATATGATATATTGTGATGGTATATGTTATGGTATGATAGGTATGAAATGTTACATCTTTCCACGTAAAGTTATGTG
>NW_019278446.1:0-412 GCF_002738345.1 Cucurbita maxima | reverse complement strand
ATAACATTTTCTCCTTCTCTCCACTAACCTCCAATTCGAGAAAAAGGAGTAAGATGGCTTTCAACATAAACAAATTGCAGATTTAGAGATTTTGGTTAGTCATTATGTAAAATCCTATCTAAGATTTCCTTCTCCTTTATAGTTATGGTTATAAGAAATTAATTTAGGATCAAATCTTCTTTCATATTTTACCAGGTTGATTAAATTTTTGTTAGCATTCTAAGTTATAAGGAATAAGGTTAGATTTAATAAAATTTTAGTTGACAATCTATAAACTTGAAGATTGTAGCCAATCAATCATAAGTTATACGAAATAAGGTTAGATTTAATAAAATTTTAGTTGGCAATCTATAAACGGGAAGATCGTAGCCAATCAATCGACTTAAGGTGTTCAATCCTAAGTCTCGACCCA
>NW_019278445.1:0-832 GCF_002738345.1 Cucurbita maxima | reverse complement strand
GAACTCTTTTACTGTTTTATGCACTCCGTTTCTTCGAAACTATATTCTAAATCATCAAGCCTAATCATTCCTCAACAAACTTTCGAAAATCGTCGAAAGGGACTAGGTGTTTTTTTGGCACGTACTTCAAACGTCCCCGATTTGTGTTTTCGAAGTAGGGTTCGATTTGACGAAATCTTTTACTGTTTTATGCACTCCGTTTCTTCGAAACTATATTCTAAATCATCAAGCCTAATCATTCCTCACAAAACTTTCGAAAATCGTCGAAAATGACTCGGTTTTTTTCGCACGTACTTCAAAAGCCCCAGATTTGGGTTTCCGAAGTAGGGTTCGATTTGACGAACTCTTTTACTGTTTTATGCACTCCGTTTCTTCGAAACTATATTCTAAATCATCAAGCCTAATCATTCCTCACAAAACTTTCAAAAATCGTCGACAGTGTCTCGGTTTTTTTGCACGTACTTCA
Source organism: Cucurbita maxima (assembly GCF_002738345.1). Taxonomy (NCBI): domain Eukaryota; kingdom Viridiplantae; phylum Streptophyta; class Magnoliopsida; order Cucurbitales; family Cucurbitaceae; genus Cucurbita; species Cucurbita maxima. The sequence goes on along the minus strand of NW_019278445.1, from coordinate 366 downwards.
AACGTCCCAGATTTGGGTTTCCGAAGTAGGGTTCGATTTGAAGAACTCTTTTACTATTTTATGCACTCCGTTTCTTCGAAACTATATTCTAAATCATCAAGCCTAATCATTCCTCACAAAACTTTCGAAAATCGTCGAAAATGACTCGGTTTTTTTCGCACGTACTTCAAAAGCCCTAGATTTGGGTTTCCGAAGTAGGGTTCGATTTGAAGAACTCTTTTACTGTTTTATGCACTCCGTTTCTTCGAAACTATATTCTAAATCATCAAGCCTAATCATTCCTCACAAAACTTTCGAAAATCGTCGAAAGGGACTAGGTGTTTTTTGGCACGTTCTTCAAACGTCCCCGATTTGTGTTTTCGAAGT
>NW_019278444.1:0-832 GCF_002738345.1 Cucurbita maxima | reverse complement strand
CTTGATCATTCCCCAAACAAATTTTGAAAAACTCCGACCGTTGCCCTGTGTTTTTATAACGTCCCGGATTTGGGTGTGCAAATTAGGGTTTCGATTTTAGGCACCTTTTTATTGTTTTATGCACTACATCCCTTCAAAGTCCATTGTAAACCATGAGGCTTGATGATTCCCGATAAAATTTTCGTGAACCTCGATNACCTCGATCGTTACTCTGTTACTCTTAGCACGTGTTTCAAACATCCAATTTTAGGGTTTCAATTTAAAACACCTTTTAACAGTTTTATACACTCCCTTTCGCCAAAATTCTATTGCAAATCATGAGGCATGATCATTCCCCAAACAAATTTTGAAAAACTCCGACCGTTGCCCTGTGTTTTTCTAACGTCCCGGATTTGGGTTTGCAAATTAGGGTTTCGATTTTAGGCACCTTTTTATTGTTTTATACACTCCTTCCCTTCAATGTTCTGCTGTAAATCTTGAGGCTTGATCATTCCCGACATAGTTTTCGTGAACCTCGATCGTTACTCTGTTTTTTTTAGCACGTGCATCAAACTTCCCATTTTAGGGTTTCAATTTTAAGCACCTTTTAACAGTTTTATACACTCCCTTTCGCCGAAATTCTAGTGTAAATCATGAGGCTTGATCATTCCCCAAACAAATTTTGAAAAACTCCGACCGTTGCCCTGTGTTTTTCTAACGTCCCGAATTTGGGTTTGCAAATTAGGGTTTCGATTTTAGGCACCTTTTTATTGTTTTATACACTCCTTCCCTTCAAAGTTGTATTGTAAACAATGAGGCTTGATGATTTCCGACAAATTTTCGTGAACCTCGA
>NW_019278443.1:0-832 GCF_002738345.1 Cucurbita maxima | reverse complement strand
TTCCCCACAAAAGTTTTGAAAAACGTCGACCGTGACTCGGTTTTTTAGCACGTACTTCAAACGTCCCAGATTTGAGTTTTCGAAGTAGGGTTCGATTTGAAGCACTCTTTTACTGTTTTGATGCACTTCGTTGGTTCGAAATTGTATTCTACATCTACGAGCCTATTCATTCCCCAAAAAACTTCCAACAAACGTCGACCGTGACTCGGTTATTTTAGCACGTACTTCAAACGTCCCAGATTTGGGTTTCCGAAGTAGGGCTCATTTTGAAGCACACTTTTACTATTTTATGCACTCCGTTTCGTTGAAATTCTATTCTACATCATAAAGCCTAATCATTCCCTACAAAAGTTTTAAAAATGTCGACCGTGACTCGGGTTTTTTAGCACGTACTTCAAACGTCCCAGATTTGAGTTTTCGAAGTAGGGTTCGATTTGAAGCACTCTTTTACTGTTTTGATGCACTCCGTTGGTTCGAAATTGTATTCTACATCTACAAGCCTATTCATTCCCCACAAAACTTCCAACAAACGTCGACCGTGACTCGGTTATTTTAGCACGTACTTCAAACGTCCCAGATTTGGGTTTCCGAAGTAGAGCTCATTTTGAAGCACACTTTTACTATTTTATGCACTCCGTTTCGTTGAAATTCTATTCTAAATCATAAAGCCTAATCATTCCCCACAAAACTTTTTAAAAATGTCGCCCGTGACTCGGTTTTTTTACAACATACTTCAAACGTCCCAAATTTGGGTTTTCGAATTAGGTTTCGATTTGAAGGACTCTTTTACTGTTTGGATGCACTCCGCTTGTTGGAAATTCTTTTCTACATC
>NW_019278442.1:378-833 GCF_002738345.1 Cucurbita maxima | reverse complement strand
AACCTTCGAAAAACGACGATCGTGACTCGGTTTTTTTAGCACCTACTTCAAACTTCCACGATTTGGGTTTCCAAGTAGGGTTCGATTTGAAGAACTCTGTTGACAGTTTTATGCCCTCTGTTTCGTAGAAATAATATGATAAATCATCGAGCCTTATCATTCCTCAAAAAACTTTTATAAAACGACGATCGTGACTCGGTTTTTTTAGCACGTACTTCAAACTTCCCAGATTTGGGTTTCCGAAGTTGGGTTCGATTTTAAGAACTCTGTTGACGGTTTTATGCTCTCCGTTTCCCAGAAATAATATTCGAAATCATCAAACCTTATCATTCCTCACAGAACTTCCGAAAAACGACAATCGTGACTCGGTTTGTTTAGCACGTACTTCAAACTTCTCAGATTTGGGTTGTCGAAGTAAGGTTCGATTTGAAGAACTCTGTTGACGGTTTTATGCA
>NW_019278442.1:0-159 GCF_002738345.1 Cucurbita maxima | reverse complement strand
TAAATCATCAAGCCTTATCATTCCTCACAAAACCTTCGAAAAAACGACGATCGTGACTCGGTTTTTTTAGCACGTACTTCAAACTTCCACGATTTGGGTTTCCGAAGTAGGGTTCGATTTGAAGAGTACTGTTGACGGTTTTATGCACTCCGTTTCTTA
>NW_019278441.1:0-832 GCF_002738345.1 Cucurbita maxima | reverse complement strand
GCTTCTAAGAGTAAAAACTATCAACACAAACCAACATGAGTCCTTCTAACACGTTTTGTCCTCAATCACGTGTTTGCTACAAAAATTCTCAAAATGTCACCTAACATAAAATTGTTCCAGTTGAATTTCGAGTTCTTATAGCTGAGTAACCAANTTTTTACGCTTTTCTCAGTCATCTATACTCAGGATTGCTTTCATTCGAATGTCATCTTTATTTATTCATGTACTCTCTTTGTCCGATACTAGAGGCCACCCCTATGATGTTAGAGACAGATAGGTCCCTAAATAATGATTGCTTGTGTTTGCATTCGCATGGCCCATATAGTGAGACCACTTAGCATTCTTCGAAATACTCAGGCCGTGTGCCACATGCATTCGCATGGCCCATATAGTGAGACCACTTAGCATTCTTCGAAATACTCAGGCCGTGTGCCACATTATTTTTCAGGTTAAGGCCAGGCACTTGTACGGAGGACGGCTGCATCACGAGCAGAGAATAAGGCATGTTCATAGGGTAGATTCATATTTCAATTTCTAGGTTTAGGTTAGAATAGGTTGTTATGCATTTCATTGTTTTAAATTATTTTGTATGGCTCTCATTTTCTCTAAATTTCAATATTTCGTATTTAAACACGTAAGACCATGATTGTGTTTTCTATAGAAAAGTTGTTTTAATGTGCTTTTCAAAGTTTATATGTTATAAAAGATGTTCATGTGAGTGTAATAGGAAAAAAATAATAATAATAAAATAATAAATAGGGAAATAAATAAACAAATAAATAAACAAAAATAATTATAAAAAAATAGTTAAAATAAAAATAATAAATAAATA
>NW_019278440.1:0-832 GCF_002738345.1 Cucurbita maxima | reverse complement strand
GAGCTAAGAAACATGAAAACATGATTCCCACAAAATTTCAGATTTTTTTGACGGCTCTAGCTATTTTTTCTAATTTCTCGTTATTTAATATTTAAAAATTCATTAAAAAAAATTGGTTGGTTGAAAACTTATGAAACTTGATTTATAGATCCATTAGAATGTCCCATTCATGAATCAATCGAGTTCCTGGAAAAAAACATTGTAAAACTCGAGATATTCGACCGTATGACGCCTCAGAAAAATCGTGTCTAGGCCTGGCAGACCAAAAATGCCTCAAAATGTACTATATAGGGGGGTGACTAGTCTGCATGGGCTGGCCACGGGGGCGCCCCCTATATCCTCCGCCACCCCCACGCCCCAAGCACTATGCGCCGCACATGGGCATATGCTTGGGGTGTGGGGGTGGTGGATGGCGGACGACGGCGGTTGACGGCGGCGGTGCGGTGGCGAAACTTGCGGGTTCGAGGTATTTGTCGGTCGCGCCTTCGGGCGTTCAACGTGATCCTTGTTGAGATGGGACTGTTGCGATGTTGCCTTCTAACTTGGGCTGCCTTCGGGATGGTGGATGGTAGGAACGACGACAAAGCGTGCAAGGTGGGGTGGAGTTGGGTGCCTTCGTGCGTCCAACATGAGCCTCGTCGAGCGTGCGGCGTTGTGGTGACGCCGTCGGGCCATCCTTGGGGCAGCCCTATGTTTTGAAGGCCATTGGTGCCAGGGACATGTTCGGCTGGTTGGAATCGGGTGCCTTTGGGCGTGCGACATGAGCCTCGTCGAGCGCGGGACGTTGCAATGTTGCCTTCTAAACTGGGATTCTCTGGTGTGAGGACCGTGG
>NW_019278439.1:0-833 GCF_002738345.1 Cucurbita maxima | reverse complement strand
TTTACCAGTAGGCTTACATGATTATGACGACACCACTCATGTGTTCATGGGGAGAAAATTGAAGGTTATTTTAGGGGAAGGTTTTCAAGATCAGTATATGATACATGACACGATGACCTCTTAGTTACAAGATCCTGAAAACATAATAAGAAGTAATATCCTAGCTTAAGGTCGCGATTAAGACCCTATTAGTAGGCTACTTACTAAGTTTTACTCACTCCATGTTTATCATTTTTTTTTTTCAAGTAATTAAGAGTTGGTCGTGGATGAGAGCAGACTTTGGAGTGTGGCCATGGACTAACCTCTGTTTTTAAAATATTATTTTTTATTCTTCTTTTGAGTATGCTTTTTATTTTGTGTTTGTAACGAGTATGTATATGTAACACCCCAAACATGAAGAAAATTAGCTCCCATAAGAATAAGCCAGTCATGAAAGACCCAAAGGATAGAAAGGAAAAAATTAAAGTTTTAAGCAAGAACAAGGGACTTAGTCAATTGAGTACCCTAACAAGTGATTTCAAGGAGTTAAAAGGTCTTTTAAAAACGATTGGAAATGAAAAAGTAAATGAAAATAGCAAAAAAGTCCTTTTATCAATTATTAAAAATCTTTCCCGATTTGTAATTCCTTATCTAGAAGGAATCTCAAGATTCAAAATAAGGGGGAAACGATCAAAAAGCAATGAGGAATTTGTAGAAAAATTATGGATTTTTTTCGAGAAAAATAATAATAAAATATTCGAAAAGTGGAAAATTACCAAAATACCCCTGAAAGAATGGATAATTAGAGAAATGCCACTCTAATTAGAATCAGAGCATCTACTGTGACCATCCGA
>NW_019278438.1:0-817 GCF_002738345.1 Cucurbita maxima | reverse complement strand
CGAAATTTCGTACTGCAGTTCTTCTGAAGCCCTCAACTTTTAGTTTCACCTCTCGATTTAAAAATGAAAGCTCCATAGGTCTACTCGCGAAATCTATAAATGTAAATGATAGATTGTAACAAACCGAGTTTGAACATTTTGCACCAATATCATCATAGGTAATCTTCAAGATGCACCAGTCGAGAATCGAACTAAGACTGTATCGTGGAACGGTACTATTCTACCACTAGACCAGTAGTGCATGTACCTTTGGGCCAATAAAAAACGTACTCGTATTTTGGTCCTACAGCTCTTCTGAAGCCCTCAACTTTTAGTTTCACCTCTCGATTTCAAAAAGAAGGCTCCATAGTGCTACGCGTGAAATCTATAAATGTAAATGATAGATTGTAACAAACCGAAGTTTGAACATTTTGCACTAATCATCATAGGTAATCTTCAAGATGCACCAGTCGAGAATCGAACTTGGACTGTATCGTGGTATGGTACTATTCTACCACTTGACCACTAGCGCATGTACCTTTGGGCCAATAACCTTATCATCAGTTAGACATACTACACTCATACTATCAAGAACTTATAATAAAAACGTACTCGTATTTTGGTCCTGCAGCTCTTTTGATGCCCTCAACTTTTAGTTTCAACTCTCGATATAAAAAAAAAAAAAGCTCGATAGTGCTACTCGGAAAATTAATAAATTTAAATGATATAGTGACAAACCCAAGAAATTCGAAAAGTATGCAATAATATCATCATAGCATCTCTTCAAGATGCACCAGCCGAGAAACGAACTCGGGTCTGTACCGTGGCAGGGTACTAT
>NW_019278437.1:0-833 GCF_002738345.1 Cucurbita maxima | reverse complement strand
CGGATCTGATGAAATAGGATGAATTGAGACGGTATTTTGTAAATACGTAATTATTTTGAATATAGTTCTTTTCTTTCCGTAATTTTAACGGAACTCGAAATTGGACAGCGGTGAACCTGTCATGCCGGTAGTTTGAGATCGAACCCCAACAACGGTAGTTTGAAAAGAAAGTCGGCTAAACAATTGTTTATGAAATCTTGTGTGTTAACATATAATATGTTTTCAGAGGTCGTTGTAGTGGTACAGTGGTGAGTATTTCCGCTTGTCACTCGAGTTATTATGTTCCAAAGGTCGTTGTAATACAAGGGCGAGCATTCCCGCTTGCACTCGAGTGACATGAGCTTGATCCCGAACAACAACAAGTTTAATCTTGTTTTGACAATTTTAGTCGCATTCAAAATTGGATTACTTTTTGTAACGGCGATTGATAAAATCTGATGTGTTAACAAATATTATATTGTTCAAAGTCGTCGTTGTAGAGTGGTGAGTATTCCTGCGAGTTTGATCCGCCGCAGTAGACTGTTTTTAATTTTCTTTTGAATTTGAAATTCGGGATTGGATTCCTTTTTCTCCCGTGTGTTTACAAATAATATATTTTTCAGATGTCGATGTAATACAGTAGTGAGTATTCCCGCTTGTCACTCGATAGACATGAGTTTGAACCCCGACAATAATAAGTTTAATTTTCTTTTGACAATTTTCACCGGATTTGAATTTGGATTACTTGTTCCGAATCTTCGATTGATAAAATCTAGAGCGTTAAGAAATAATTTAATTTTTATGAGTCGTTGTAGTATAGTGGTGAGTATTCCTGCCTGTCACGCAGGTGACCC
>NW_019278436.1:602-833 GCF_002738345.1 Cucurbita maxima | reverse complement strand
CGTGATAAAAAAACTGAGTAGTGGTCGGCGTTTTTCGAAATTCCTGCTCGGAGTGATCGGGAATAATGATTTAGAATAGAATTTTGAAGAAATGGAGTGCATAAAACAGTAAAAGAGTGCTTTAAATTGATTCCCTAACCTAGTTACTTTGAAGTACGTGCTAAAAAAACTGTGTCACAGTCGACGTTTCTCGAAACTTTTGTTGGGAATGTTTAGTTTAGTCTTGATGAT
>NW_019278436.1:0-256 GCF_002738345.1 Cucurbita maxima | reverse complement strand
ACGTTTCTCGAAACTTTTGTTGGGAATGTTTAGTTTAGTCTTGATGATTTAGAATAGAATGTCAAAGAAACGGAGTGTAGAAAAATAGTACTTAAAATCGAAACCCTAATTTCTGAACCCTAATCTAGAAAGTTTGAACCACGTGATAAAAAAACTGAGTAGCGGTCGGCGTTTTTCGAAATTTCTGCTCGGAGTGATCGGGAATAATGATTTAGAATAGAATTTTGAAGAAATGGAGTGCATAAAACAGTAAAAG
>NW_019278435.1:0-833 GCF_002738345.1 Cucurbita maxima | reverse complement strand
GAAAGTTTTGTGAGGAATGATAAGGCTTGATGATTTAGAATATTATTTCTAAGAAACGGAGAGCATAAAACCGTCAACAGAGTTCTTCAAATCGAACTCTACTTCGGAAACCAAAATCTTAGAAGTTTGAAGTACGTGCTAAAAAAACCGAGTCACGATCGTCGTTTTTCAAAAGTTTTTTGAGGAATGATAAGGCTCGATGATTTATCATATTATTTCTAAGAAACAGAATGCATAAAACTGTCAACAGAGTTCTTCAAATCGAACCCTACTTGGAAACCCAAATCGTGGAAGTTTGAAGTAGGTGCTAAAAAAACCGAGTCACGATCGTCGTTTTTCGAAAGTTTTGTGTGGAATGATAAGGCTTGATCATTTATCATATTATTTCTAAGAAACGGAGTACATAAAACCGTCAACAGAGTTCTTAAAATCGAACCCTACTTCGAAAACCAAAATCAGGGAAATTTGAAGTACGTGCTAAAAAAACCTAGTCACGATCGTCATTTTACGAAAGTTTTGTGAGGAATGATAAGGCTTGATGATTTATCATATTATTTCTAGGAAACGGAGTGCATAAAACCGTCAACAGAGTTCTTCAAATCGAACCCTACTTCAGAAACCCAAATCTGGGAAATTTGAAGTACGTGCTAAAAAAACCTAGTCACGATCGTCGTTTTACGAAAGTTTTGTGAGGAATGATAAGGCCTGATGATTTATCATATTATTTCTAGGAAACGGAGTGCATAAAACCGTCAACAGAGTTCTTCAAATCGAACCCTACTTCGGAAACCCAAAACTGGGAAGTTTGAAGTACGTGCTAAAAAAACCGAGTC
>NW_019278434.1:0-834 GCF_002738345.1 Cucurbita maxima | reverse complement strand
ACTTACTCATAAGTATATAAACTAACTAAACCTACCTGTGCATTAATAATTTAAACTCGATTCTAAAAATTTAACTAGCCAAAAGGTAGTCATACTAATTTAAGCTTCTGAAAAATTGAAAGAAGAAGGTGTCCGAATGTCTCAAACCCAAGCCGGATTAGCCAAAATATTAACCTAGAGCCGTAAAAAAATGTATTTTTTGAATGACTTTAAACAGTTCAAGTGGGCTTATAAAATGAAGTGATGGACCTCCCTTTTACCATGGGACAATACCATTAATTCTCTTAATAATATCTTTTCATGATACGGGGTTACAACACTACGAACTTTAAATATAATGTTTTAAAATGAAGTGATTGGCTAGATTAGGAGCTATTGATCTGCAAGTTGCATAAAACCTTTGGCCCATTAGCTTAGTTTGTTAGAACGTCGCACTAATTAAGTGCGAAGGTAGCACGTTTGCCACTTGGATGGGTTAATTTCATTAATTTTCAATGATATCTTTAATGATACGGGGTTAAAGCACTACAAACTTTAAAAGATAACTACCTAAAGTTTTAAGTTTATTATGCATAAAATTATGTAACATAAACTCGATTGGCTAGATTAGGAGCTACTACAGGTTTGACACTTGCATGGTTAATTTCATTCATTCTCAATAATGATATATTTAATGATACTAGATTTAAAAGATAATCACTTAACTTTGACTTAAGTTATCGATCTACAATGTTCATAAAACCTATGGCATATTAGCTCAGTTGGTTAGAATGTCGTGCTAATAATGTGAAGGTCGTTGGTTTGACACCTGCATGGGCCGATTTCATTTCTTCT
>NW_019278433.1:0-834 GCF_002738345.1 Cucurbita maxima | reverse complement strand
TTTAAGCACTCTTTTACTGTTTTTTACACTCCGTTTCTTCGACATTCTATTTTAAATCATCAAGCCTAATCATTCGCAACGAAAGTTTCAAAAAACGTCGACCGTGACTCAGTTTTTTTAGCACGTACTTCAAACGTCCCAGATTAGGGTTCGATTTTAATCTCTCTTTTACTGTTCTATGCACTCCGTTTCTTCGAAATTATATTCTAATTCAACATGCCTGATCATTATCGACAGGAATTTTGAAAAAAGTCAAACGTGACTGGAACTTTTTAGCATGTACTTCAAACGTCACAGATTATGGTTTCCGAATTAGGGTTTCGATTTTCAGCACTCTTTTATTGTTTCATGCACACCTCTTCTTAGAAATTCTATAATAATTCATTAAGCCTGATCATTACCCACAGAAATTTCAAAAAACGTTGACCGTGACTCGGTTTTTTTTTATCACGTACTTCAAACGTCATAGATTAGGATTTCCGAATTAGAGTTTCGATTTTAAGCACTCTTTTACAGTTTTTTACACTCCGTTTCTTCGACATTCTATTTTAAATCATCAAGCCTAGTCATTCGCAACGAATGTTTCAAAAAACGTCGACCGTGACTCAGGTTTTTTAGCACGTACTTCAAACGTCACAGATTAGGGTTCGATTTTACTCTCTCTTTTACTATTCTATGCACTCCGTTTCTTCGAAATTATATTCTCTTTCAACATGCCTGATCATTATCGACAGGAATTTTGAAAAACGTCAAACGTGACTGGGTCTTTTTAGCATGTACTTCAAACGTCACAGATTAGGGTTTCCGAATTAGGGTTTCGATTTTAAGCACTCT
>NW_019278432.1:674-834 GCF_002738345.1 Cucurbita maxima | reverse complement strand
ACGAGAAATTAGAAAAACTAGCTAGAGCCGTCAAAAAAATCTGAAATTTTGTGGGAATCATGTTTTCATGTTTCTTAGCTCCCAGAAAAAAAATTACAACAAACCGACCACTCCACACGTACTTTCGCAATTAATGGGCGAGGGATGGGGAGCGGGCGCG
>NW_019278432.1:0-480 GCF_002738345.1 Cucurbita maxima | reverse complement strand
GGGCGCGCGCGCGGGAGAACATGGGCGGGGCGGGGCTGGAGAGAGCGCGCGCGGGGGCAAGCGGGCGGGACGCACGCGAGTGGGGCAGGGCGGGGCTAGCCAGAGCGCGGGAACGTTCGGACACTACCCCACCGTGCGCGTTCCGCCACCGCACCACCGCCGTCAACCGCCCTCGACCTCCGACCACCACCTCGACGACCCAAGCATATGCCCATGTGCGGCGCATAGTGCTTGGGGCGTGGGGGTGGCGGAGGATATAGGGGGAGCCCCCGTGGCCAGCCCATGCAGACTAGTCACCCCCCTATATAGTACATTTTGAGGCATTTTTGGTCTGCCAGGCCCAGACACGATTATTTTGAGCCGTCATACGGTCGAATATCTCGAGTTTTACAATGTTTTTTTCCGGGAACTCGATTGATTCGTGAATGGGACATTCTCATGGGTCTATAAATCAAGTTTCATGACTTTTCAACCGACCAA
>NW_019278431.1:0-834 GCF_002738345.1 Cucurbita maxima | reverse complement strand
GTTTTTTTATCACGTACTAAAAACTTCCCTGTTTGGGTTTCCGAAGAAGGGTTCGATTTGAAGAACTCTTCTACTGCTTTATGCACTCCGTTTCTTAGAAATAATATTCTGCATCATAAAGACATATCATTCCTCACAAAACTATTTACAAACGTCGACCGTGACTCGGTTTTTTAATCACGTACTAAAAACTTCTCTGTTTGGGTTTCCGAAGAATGGTTCGATTTGCAGAACTCTTTTACTTTTGTATGCACTCCGTTTCTTAGAAATAATATTCTACATCATCAAGCCATATCATTCCTCACAAAACTTTTGACAAACGTCGACCGTGACTCGGTTTTTTTAGAACGTTCTACAAACTTCCCTGTTTGGATTTCCGAAGAAGGGTTCGATTTGAAGAACGCTTTTACTCTTTCATGCACTCCGTTTCTTAGAAATAATATTATACATCATCAAGCCATATCATTCCTCACAAAACTTTTGACAAACGTCGACCGTGACTCGGTTTTTTTAGAACGTTCTACAAACTTCCCTGTTTGGATTTCCGAAGAAGGGTTCGATTTGAAGAACTCTTTTACTCTTTCATGCACTCCGTTTCTTAGAAATAATATTCTGCATCATAAAGACATATCATTCCTCACAAAACTTTTTTCAAACGTCGATCGTGACTCGGTTTTTTTAGCACGTACTAAAAACTTCCCTGTTTCGGTTTCCGAAGAAGGATTCGATTTGAAGAACTCTTTTACTGTTTTATGCACTCCGTTTCTTAGAAATAATATTCTACATCATCAAGCCATATCATTCCTCACAAAACTTTTGTAAAACCTCGACCGT
>NW_019278430.1:0-835 GCF_002738345.1 Cucurbita maxima | reverse complement strand
GCTTCTCTGCTTGCAACCACTGACACTATTCCTCTAATGTGAATGGCTCTTTGGAAAGCACCGACATGGTTTACTTTCTGTTTCATCTGTCTTGCCCACTTAAGGACTACAAGCGCTTGGAAAATGATCTTGGTTTTACTGGATGGGTAGATCTCCCCACATTGAAGTGTCAACACACAACACTAATGAACTTCGAGTAGTCTTGGTTTCAACCACAACTGATTCCAATTCGGACCAGAAACTGTCTTGCCCACTCTGGCACTCTTGACACACTTGCAAGGTCTTCAATCAACTCTCGAGTTCATTTCTCTTGATTGTGTTGTCCCACTAGACACACAAAGTATGGCTCTGATACCAACTGTCACGATACTACTTTTTCAACAGAGCGGCGTGGTGATCTTGACACCCTCACGACTAGCCTTAAGGGAAATTATGCCCCATATATATTTTTCACCCCAGCTTTGTGGCGTCATCGGACCTTAGGCGAGGTTTGTCTTCACCAATCAAACATCACTTGTGCGGAATCCAAGCTTGTTCGACCGCACACGTTGTCTGTGCGTGCATGTCCAATCGTCTGCGACTCGACCTTGCCTCTACTCGGGGCCAAGTTCAACGTCTCATATTTTTATTGCGATCCCCATCGACATGGCCCATATGTCTTGACGCCATCTGGAGTCTCGGGCTGTCGTCGGCCATCGCAACTCCCTCGCCCATGCCATTGAGAACGGACCCATATGTCGCTCATCTCATTGGAAAGTCCCAAACATCCATCCATCCGTGCCAGTTCCATGTCATTTACGTATACCGTATCGGATAGCAGGTCTATATAGCAACC
>NW_019278429.1:0-835 GCF_002738345.1 Cucurbita maxima | reverse complement strand
TGGAGAGTGTCAAATTTAAGATTTGAAGGTCACGTGTTCGATCTTCATGTTCACCACACCTGTTTCGCAAAACCTGACTATTCAATAAAAAAATTAGTCATTACTCCTTGTTAAAATCTCAATGAATTTTCATTTCTAGTGATTGCAGGGATAGCTCAGTTGGGAGAGCTTCAGATTGAATATCTAAAGGTCACGTGTTTGATCCACGTTCAAACTAAAATTAATGGAAATACCTTTGCATTATGAATTTTCAATTTTAATATTAGTGTGGAGAGCGTCATAGTGAAAAGGAAACGTGTTCGATCCACGTTCATTTATTTTAATGTAAGCATAGATAGTGTGTCTGTAGATCTAAAGATAGCGTGATGGATTCCTAATTCTTTATTTCACTATAAATGCTCTGTAAGACATTTAGTAAAATGACTCATTTTATTGTTCTTATTGCATGAAACAATAAAATTGATCTTGCCTTAGAATTGTCAATACATTCTACTTTCAATGTTGCTAAGTTGAGTCCCATTGAAGGTGATGATTTTTCTGATTCGATGACGAATCCTAAAGAGGGGGATGATGATAAGAATCACGGTGTACATTCTACTTTCAATGTTACTGAGTTGAGTTCTTTTGATGTAGGTGATGATTTTTTTTATTCGAGGACGAATCCTTTTGAAGAGGGGGATGATGATAAAAATCACGGTGTTCCAACTAGACATTTTACACAACCCAAGGCCAAGAAGATTCAACAAGGCTAATTTTTTTTCAATTTGTTTGATTTGTTTGAGTGATTTTATTTGATTTTATTTCAATTTTGTCAAACTCAATCGGGTGCTCATCT
>NW_019278428.1:0-835 GCF_002738345.1 Cucurbita maxima | reverse complement strand
CGAGTCACGGTCGACGTTTTTCTAAAGTTATGTGAGGAATGTTTACGGTTGATGATGTAGAACAGAATTTCGAACAAACGGAGTGCATCAAAACAGTAAAAGAGTCCTTCAAATCGAACCGTACTTTAAAAACCCAAATCTGGGACGTTTGAAGTACGTGCTAAAAAAACCGAGTCACGATCGACATTTTTAAAAAGTTTTGTGGGGAATGATTAGGCTTGATGATTTAGAATATATTTTCGAAGAAACGGAGTGCATCAAAACAGTAAAGGAGTTCATCAAATCGAACCCTACTTCGAAAACCCAAATCTGGGACGTTTGAAGTACGTGCTAAAAACACCGAGTCCCGATCGACATTTTTAAAAAGTTTTGTGGGGAATGTTTAGGCTTAACGATTTAGAATAGATTTTCGAAGAAACGGAGTGCATCAAAACAGTAAAAGAGTGCTTCAAATCGAACCGTACTTCGGAAACCCAAATCTGGGACGTTTGAAGTACGTGCTAAAAAAACCGAGTCACGGTCGACGTTTTTCTAAAGTTATGTGAGGAATGTTTACGGTTGATGATGTAGAACAGAATTTCGAACAAACGGAGTTCATCAAAACAGTAAAAGAGTCCTTCAAATCGAACCGTACTTTGGAAACCCAAATCTGGGACGTTTGAAGTACGTGCTAAAAAAACCGAGTCACGATCGACATTTTTAAAAAGTTTTGTGGGGAATGTTTAGGCTTGATGATTTAGAATAGATTTTCGAAGAAACGGAGTGTATATTACAGTAAAAAAGTGCTTAAAGTCGAACCCTGATTCGTAAACACCAAAACCGGGACGTTTGAAGT
>NW_019278427.1:0-835 GCF_002738345.1 Cucurbita maxima | reverse complement strand
AATCGGATTTAACGCATGCGGGGCGGCATGATCGAAACGCGATGGGCGTGAGCGGGGGAGATTCTCATTTGTAGAAAAAGGAAGAAAAGAACTGGGAGAAATTGAAAGAAAAAAAGGGGTGCAACACAAGGACTTCCCAAGTGGTCACCCAACTTAGTACTACTCTCGCCCAAGCACGCTTAACTGCGGAGTTCTGATGGGATCCGGTGCATTAGTGCTGGTATGATCGCACCCGACATGCCATGCGCACAAAATCGGATTTAACGCATGCGGGGCGGCATGATCGAAACGCGATGGGCGTGAGCGGGGGAGGTTCTCATTTGTAGAGAAAGGAAGAAAAGAACTGGGAGAAATTGAAAGAAAAAAAGGGGTGCAACACGAGGACTTCCCAAGTGGTCACCCAACTTAGTACTACTCTCGCCCAAGCACGCTTAACTGCGGAGTTCTGATGGGATCCGGTGCATTAGTGCTGGTATGATCGCACCCAACATGCTATGCGCACAAAATTGGATTTAACGCATGCGGGGCGGCATGATCGAAACGCGATGGGCGTGAGCGGGGGAGGTTCTCATTTGTAGAGAAAGGAAGAAAAGAACTGGGAGAAATTGAAAGAAAAAAAGGGGTGCAACACGAGGACTTCCCAAGTGGTCACCCAACTTAGTACTACTCTCGCCCAAGCACGCTTAACTGCAGAGTTCTGATGGGATCCGGTGCATTAGTGCTGGTATGATCACACCCGACATGCCATGCGCACAAAATCAGATTTAACGCATGCGGGGCGGCATGATCGAAACGCGATGGGCGTGAGCGGGGGAGGTTCTCATTTGTAGAGAAA
>NW_019278426.1:659-836 GCF_002738345.1 Cucurbita maxima | reverse complement strand
TACTGTTTTACGCACTCCGTTTCTTAGAAATAATATTCTAAATCATCAAGCCTTATCATTCCTCACAAAACTTTCGACAAACGTCGACCGTGACTCAGTTTTTTTAGCACGTACTACAAACTTCCCTATTTGGGTTTCCGAAGAAGGGTTCCATTTGAAGAACTCTTTTACTGTTTT
>NW_019278426.1:0-437 GCF_002738345.1 Cucurbita maxima | reverse complement strand
CATTTGAAGAACTCTTTTACTGTTTTACGCACTCCGTTTCTTAGAAATAATATTCTAAATCATCAAGCCTTATCATTCCTCACAAAACTTTCGACAAACGTCGACCGTGACTCGATTTTTTTAGCACGTACTACGAACTTCCCCGTTTCGGTTTTCTGAAGCAGGGTTCGATTTGAAGAACTCTTTTACTGTTTTCTGCACTCCGTTTCTTAGAAATAATATTCCAAATCGTCAAGCCTTATCATTCCTCACAAAACTTTCTACAAACGTCGACCGTGACTCGGTTTTTTTAGCACGTACTACAAACTTTCCTGTTTGGGTTTCCGAAGAAGGGTTCCATTTGAAGAACTCTTTTACTGTTTTACACACTCCATTTCTTAGAAATAATATTCTAAATCATCAAGCCTTATCATTCCTCACAAAACTTTCGACAAACG
>NW_019278425.1:444-835 GCF_002738345.1 Cucurbita maxima | reverse complement strand
TGACAGTTTTATGCACTCTGTTTCTTAGAAATAATATGATAAATCATCGAGCCTTATCATTCCTCAAAAAACTTTTGAAAACCGACGATCGTGACTCGGTTTTTTTAGCACGTACTTCAAACTTCCAAGATTTGGGTTTCCGAAGTAGAATTCGATTTGAAGAACTCTGTTGACGGTTTTATGCACTCCGTTTCCTAGAAAAAATATGATAAATCATCAAGCCTTATCATTCCTCACAAAACTTTCGTAAAACGACGATCGTGACTAGGTTTTTTTCGCACGTACTTCAAATTTCCAAGATTTGGGTTTCCGAAGTAGGGTTCGATTTGAAGAACTCTGTTGACGGTTTTTTGCACTCCGTTTCTTAGAAATAATACGATAAATCATCAAG
>NW_019278425.1:0-236 GCF_002738345.1 Cucurbita maxima | reverse complement strand
AAGAACTCTGTTGACGGTTTTATGCACTCCGTTTCTTAGAAATAATATGATAAATCATCAAGCCTTATCATTCCACAAAAAACTTTCGAAAAACGACGATCGTGACTCAGTTTTTTTAGCACCTACTTCAAACTTCCACGATTTGGGTTTCCAAGTAGGGATCGATTTGAAGAACTCTGTTGACAGTTTTATGCACTCTGTTTCTTAGAAATAATATGATAAATCATCGAGCCTTA
>NW_019278424.1:0-835 GCF_002738345.1 Cucurbita maxima | reverse complement strand
AGTTCTTTTCTTCCTTTCTCTACAAATGAGAACCTCCCCCGCTCACGCCCATCGCGTTTCGATCATGCCGTCCCGCATGCGTTAAATCTGATTTTGTGCGCATAAAATGTCGGGTGCGATCATACCAGCACTAATGCACCGGATCCCATCAGAACTCCGCAGATAAGCGTGCTTGGGCGAGAGTAGTACTAAGTTGGGTGACCACTTGGGAAGTCCTCGTGTTGCACCCCTTTTTTTCTTTCAATTTCTCCGAGTTCTTTTCTTCCTTTCTCTACAAATGAGAACCTCCCCCGCTCACGCCCATCGCGTTTCGATCATGCCGCCCCGCATGCGTTAAATCCGATTTTGTGCGCATGGCATGTCGGGTGCGATCATTCCAGCACTAATGCACCGGATCCCATCAGAACTCCGCAGACAAGCGTGCTTGGGCGAGAGTAGTACTAAGTTGGGTGACCACTTGGGAAGTCCTCGTGTTGCACCCCTTTTTTTCTTTCAATTTCTCCCAGTTCTTTTCTTCCTTTCTCTACAAATGAGAACCTCCCCCGCTCACGCCCATCGCGTTTCGATCATGCCGACCTGCATGCGTTAAATTCGATTTTGTGCGCATGGCATGTCGGGTGCGATCATACCAGCACTAATGCACCGGATCCCATTAGAACTCCGCAGTTAAGCGTGCTTGGGCGAGAGTAGTACTAAGTTGGGTGACCACATGGGAAGTCCTCGTGTTGCACCCCTTTTTTTCTTTCAATTTCTCCGAGTTCTTTTCTTCCTTTCTCTACAAATGAGAACCTCCCCCGCTCACGCCCATCGCGTTTCGATCATGCCGCTCCGCATG
>NW_019278423.1:0-835 GCF_002738345.1 Cucurbita maxima | reverse complement strand
AACCGAGTCACGGTCGAGGTTTGACAAAAGTTTTTTGAGGAATGATATGGCTTGATGATGTAGAATATTATTTCTAAGAAACGGAGTGCATAAAACAGTAAAAGAGTTCTTCAAATGGAACCCTTCTAAAGAAATCCAAACTGGGAACTTTTTAGTACGTGCTAAAAAAACCGAGTCACGGTCGACGTTTGTCAAAAGTTTTGTGAGAAATGATATGGCTTGATGATGTAGAATATTATTTCTAAGAAACGGAGTGCATAAAACAGTAAAAGAGTTCTTCAAATCGAACCCTTCTTCGGAAACCCAAACAGGGAAGTTTGTAGTACGTGCTAAAAAAACCGTGTCACGGTCGACATTTGACAAATGTTTTGTGAGGAATGATATGACTTGATGATGTACAATATTATTTCTAAGAAACAGAGTGCATAAAACAGTAAAAGAGTTCTTCAAATGGAACCCTTCTTCGGAAACCCAAACTGGGAACTTTTTAGTACGTGCTAAAAAAAACCGAGTCACGGTCGACGTTTGTCAAAAGTTTTGTGAGGAATGATATGGCTTGATGATGTAGAATATTATTTCTAAGAAACGGAGTGCATCAAAGAGTAAAAGAGTTCTTCAAATCGAACCCTTCTTCGGAAATCCAAACAGGGAAGTTTGTAGTACGTGCTAAAAAAACCGAGTCACGGTCGAGGTTTGACAAAAGTTTTTGGAGGAATGATATGGCTTGATGATGTAGAATATTATTTCTAAGAAACGGAGTGCATAAAACAGTAAAAGAGTTCTTCAAATCGAACCCTTCTTCGGAAACCCAAACAGGGAAGTTTGTAGTACGTGC
>NW_019278422.1:0-835 GCF_002738345.1 Cucurbita maxima | reverse complement strand
GGACCCAAGCGAAATCTTCCGAGAATTATTGTCATCAATGTTCAAAATTGGAACTTCGTAAATGGATGATGATCCCTTCATCTCCCTGTTTCGTAAATAGTTCGATGCTCTTAATTTGATTTCTCGAAATGAAAGACTTATGAATTAAAATCATTAATGATTTTTTTTAATTAAAATTATTTCATTTCTTTCTGTTTGAGTTATTATTAGTACTGTTTTTTTTTGTCCAAATTTATTCTCTCTGTCTAAAAACATGAATTTTGAAGAGAGAGAATAATGTAGGTTAAATTATAATATAAATATACATAATTATTAGGGCTAAATATACAAAATTTAAATATTTAAATATTTTTTTCGATTTACTCGATATTGATTTAAAAATTTCAATTTAGTCTCTTAGTTGATGATATTGAGGTCGTGCTTCATCAACGTTGGACTCGGTTCGAAAGAAAGAGAATTGAGGCATAAAATAAAATAAAAAGTGAGATCGACTAGCTCTTAAAATTTGTACGAAATTCTCGAGATTCTAGTTGGATTTCTCAAGTTATTTGGATTGTTGGCTTTTAATACTCCCAACACTCGTTGGAGCGAATAAGCTTCGTGGGTTATAGGTACTAAAGATTATTTTTATTAGATAAAAATAACATCGGAGGGTGGAGAATTCAAACCATTTAACTTTTGATTTAAAATACATGTTTCTGTAATGCTCAAATTGATGCTCACATGTTGTAAATGGATGATACATGTCTAAATCAATAACTGTGATGAAAGTCGGGGTCTCGATTATTATTATTATTTTTTTCGTTTAATGTAGAGATGTTTACGAGACAAGATG
>NW_019278421.1:0-835 GCF_002738345.1 Cucurbita maxima | reverse complement strand
GCGGCTTGACCTCATCGGAGAACGGCAGCAATGGAGGATTCCGGCGAATGTGCAAAGAGGGAAAAATGGAATTGAAGAAAACGGTGGGCTTAAAGGCTTTATGAGTAAAGGGATTTTGTACTTCTTTTCTTTCCACCATTGATGATACTAAGGTCCACTTCCCTTTGCATTCTCCCCACTTTGCTTAGCTTAGCTGTCTAACCCAAGAATATAATTTTTTCAACTTTAATTTTTAATCTTTATTATTATTTTTCAAATTAGTTACAAACATCAAATATTCTGAATAGAGTAGGTTGGATGGTAAACTTATTTTCATTTGGTGGAGTTGACCCGACAAAAGAGAGTCAACTAGTTGAATTGTTCCAAAAATTCAATCTAACTCAAATTTTAAAAAAAAAAAATCAGACTCATAGTTTGAGTTAATTGGGTTCTCAGATCATATATACAAGCTCGTATTTTTTAATATTATATTTAATTTTTAATTTTTTTAAAAATATTTTTTATATAAATAAAATAAAGTTTTTGAATTTATTGAAGTTTAGGAAGATGGACTTGACTGGCCTAATAAATGGATATGAATATAAAAGTTTAATAAGAGTATAGTTATAATTTTTTGTTTATTTTTTTTAATTAAAAATGCTTTTATGACCTAAAAAATGGGTTGAAAGTAAAGTAAAATAGTAAAGAAAAAATATTAAGTACAATTGACTCAAATTTATTTATTATTTTAATTTTAAAAATGTTTAGAAACTTTAGTCAACTGAAAAAAAAAGTTTTTGAGAATTAAAAAAAACTAATTACAACCTCATTTTTAAATTAAAAAAACCAAGTTAGT
>NW_019278420.1:0-836 GCF_002738345.1 Cucurbita maxima | reverse complement strand
CTTCCATTATTCCTAACACAATCCAATGGTCAATATTCAATCCTACATTTTGCCACTTTTCTCCTCTATATAAACTCATCTTCCCCACATTTTTAATATATACAACTTACATACATTCTTCAATCCTTATTTGTTCAAAGTCTCCATTGTTTATTGCTCTCTCCAAGCTTACAAGTTTATTTCTTTTCATCTTATTCTTGAGAGGGATTATTATTATATTGTGAGGAAATAGTTGTCAGTATCCCAAATTGTAAATCTACTCTTTGAGAGAGTTGTGGTGTGTTATTATCAAACTCAAATACTTGTATCGGTTTGATCCTGCGTCGTTGAAAGGATTGAGTTTGCTCTTGAACTCGTAAAAAGAGCGGTGTACCGGTTTGGCTCTGATCCGTGGAAAGAGTCGGAAAAGTTCTTTATTCAAATTCCCAAGAGGCGCTTGGGGAGTGGAGTAGGTCGAGTTTGACCGAACCACTATAAAACTACGGTGTCATTTTCTCTAACTCTTTCCTATTTAATTTCAAGATTATTATTATGTTTATTGCATGTTCTACTTGATTATTGTTTTGACTTGAATTATTTTGCTTTAGTAATTATCATCTTCTACTTATTTGTAAAAAGTTTTATCATTAGAAAAATTAATCAAGTTTAAACACTTTTATCGTTAAAACCCTATTCACCCCCCCTCTAGGGTTGCCATACCGATCCAACACTTATGACACTTCCTTCAACTCCAAGGGACGGTAAACCAAGGATTCCTTCGCCCAAGACCCATGATCCAACTCCCAACATGGAATTGATAAGCTATAGAATCATTCCAAGAACCTCAATGGATGGGT
>NW_019278419.1:0-836 GCF_002738345.1 Cucurbita maxima | reverse complement strand
AGAACTCTCGATGAATTCATTATGAATGTATGATTTTCTAGAATAATTCAGGCTAGCTATTATAATGGGTTCATATAATTATGAATGGATGTTACAACTTATGCCTCAAGGAATTAAGAACCCTAAACACTTACATGGTTAATAACCAAGAACAATATCACACAAGCTCTACAATTACAAAGTAAGAAGAATGCTAGGTACCAATCAAGAATAAGGGACCAAGGTCCTCAGACACAAAAACTCAAGAATGCTAGGTAATACTATAATCATGTCCAGAGTGACACATGAACTCTCACCATGCGGTGATTTCTGAGGCCCAAGTTTTCCTCTTCTAGGTGGGATGCCTTGCACCATGTTATGGGTACCCAAAGATTTGTAGGATGCCATGTTCATATATGTACCGATCACGTGACCATTATGGTCTATCATGGGAAGTAGTCTAGAGCCACGATGGAATAAGAAGAGAGTAAGTTACCTTAGCCAAGAATCTAGAACCTTCTAAGACCTCCCATGGTACAACATGCTCATGACTTAGACTACGCTGCTTGGAACGCATGAAGCCTTAAGCGTAAGTTTTCAAACTATGCCGCTAGGAACACATGAAGCCTTGGGCATATGTTTTAAGACTATATCGAACGACAAGCCCTAAGATGCAGGTTCAGACTACGTCGCTTGGAACACATGAAGCATTGGACGTAGGTTAAGACATTGTCACTCGGAAAGCATGAAGCCTTGGACACATGTTGTCAGGTACATGGCTAGTGCTGTAAATTCTAGGAGGAGTGCCTTGAAGAAAGAAACAATAATAGAACAAGAGCCTAGAAAGTACCAAGAAC
>NW_019278418.1:594-837 GCF_002738345.1 Cucurbita maxima | reverse complement strand
TCCATAGAAGACCACGAAGAAAAATAACCTCGAGAGCGTGCCGAATTGAAGGAAATATGTTTCGAAATTAAATTGGGGATAAGAGTCGAATTCCTATCTACGATCTCTTTTCCTTCAAATTAAGGATCCCTCTAGCTTAAAAGGAAGAAGTTGAGTAAACTTGATGAAAGAATTGAGAGCTGAAACGTCGTAGAACAAGCTACCCAAGAGATCAAAAATCTTGTGTTTTGAGTGAGTTGCATA
>NW_019278418.1:0-385 GCF_002738345.1 Cucurbita maxima | reverse complement strand
AAAAATCCTTTGTTTTTTCTCCAGCGATAAATCAGATTTTGGACGAACTTTGGAAGCGAATATCTTAGGCTACGATCTACGAGAAGGTATCAAATCAATCCCTAACCCTTCCTTGTAACACTCATCTTTAAGTTTCACAAAGAAATCAAGGAGATAAATGCTGTAAATGTGGCTGTACAGGCCGAGTTTCAGATGGCGGCGATGTAAAAAATGCGCATCTTCTTCCTGTTTAGAGGAAGAAAACGATGATATGGCCAATTCAACTAAACTATCCAAGTCAACTCAAAATTTGACCTTTTCTTGGGTTTTCTCAATTTTAACCCTATTCCAGACCGATTCTCATAAAAACATTATGGTTTCATAAACTAGACACAATAAGGAGTAC
>NW_019278417.1:567-837 GCF_002738345.1 Cucurbita maxima | reverse complement strand
AACCCAAATCTGGGACGTTTGAAGTACGTGCTAAAAAAACCGAGTCACGGTCGACGTTTTTAAAAAGTTTTGTGAGGATTGATTAGGCTTGATGATTTAGAATAGGATTTCGAAGAAACGGTGTGCACAAAACAGTAAAAGAGTTCTTCAAATCATACCCTACTTCGGAAACCCAAATCTTGGACGTTTGAAGTACGTGCTAAAAAAACCGAGTCACAGTCGAGGTTTTTAAAAAGTTTTGTGAGGAATGATTAGGCTTGATGATTTAGA
>NW_019278417.1:0-223 GCF_002738345.1 Cucurbita maxima | reverse complement strand
AACCCTACATCGGAAACCCAAATCTGGGACGTTTGAAGTACGTGCTAAAAAAATCGAGTCACGGTCGACGTTTTTCGAAAGATTTGTCTGGAATGATTAGGCTTGATGATTTAGAATAGGATTTCGAAGAAATGGTATGCATAAAACAATAAAAGAGTTCTTCAAATCGAACCCTACTTCGGAAACCCAAATCTGGGACGTTTGAAGTACGTGCTAAAAAAAC
>NW_019278416.1:0-837 GCF_002738345.1 Cucurbita maxima | reverse complement strand
CTAGGTGTTTTTTTGGCACGTACTTCAAACGCCCCATATTTGTGTTTTCGAAGTAGGGTTCGATTTGAAGAACTCTTTTACTGTTTTATGCACTCCGTTTCTTCGAAACTATATTCTAAATCATCAAAACTAATCATTCCTCACAAAACTTTCGAAAATCGTCGAAAGGAACTAGGTGTTTTTTTGGCACGTACTTCAAACGCCCCAGATTTGGGTTTCCGAAGTAGGGTTCGATTTGAAGAACTCTTTTACTGTTTTATGCACTCCGTTTCTTCGAAACTATATTCTAAATCATCAAGCCTAATCATTCCTCACAAAACTTTCGAAAATCGTCGAAAATGACTCGGTTTTTTTCGCACGTACTTCAAAAGCCCAAGATTTGGGTTTTCGAAGTAGGGTTCGAGTTGAAGAACTCTTTTACTGTTTTATGCACTCCGTTTCTTCGAAACTATATTCTAAATCATCAAGCCTAATCATTCCTCACAAAACTTTCGAAAATCGTCGAAAGGGACTAGGTGTTTTTTGGCACGTACTTCAAACGTCCCCGATTTGTGTTTTCGAAGTAGGGTTCGATTTGACGAACTCTTTTACTGTTTTATGCACTCCGTTTCTTCGAAACTATATTCTAAATCATCAAGCCTAATCATTCCTCACAAAACTTTCGAAAATCGTCGAAAGGGACTAGGTGTTTTTTGGCACGTACTTCAAAAGTCTCCGATTTGTGTTTTCGAAGTAGGGTTCGATTTGACGAACTCTTTTACTGTTTTATGCACTCCGTTTCTTCGAAACTATATTCTAAATCATCAAGCCTAATCATTCCTCACAAAACTTTCGAAA
>NW_019278415.1:0-837 GCF_002738345.1 Cucurbita maxima | reverse complement strand
CATCAATTCTGCGATTGGCAACCCATCCAGGCGGTTGCCCATTGCGTCGATTCCTACGACTTTCTCACTCAATTCGGTCACCCGTGCTTCCAGGAAGCGGAGGGTGTCAGAGACTTCTTTAAGGAACAGCATTTCCTCCTCTATTAGCGTAAGCCGGTCGGCTTGTGCTTTGGGTGTCGACTTTGTCGTCGACATGGTTTCGGTCTTTACTGTGTCACGGAGCTAACAAAGCTCTGATACCACTTGACACAATCGCACTTTTAAAGGCAGCGGACTAGCGATTGTGCGGCACTCACTTTCATACGACAAGTGAGCTAAGCCAATTTGTACTTGCGTCGCCTACGGCCAAGCGACGTATGATCGAGCCTCTAGCCTCGGTTTTAAAAGAAGGTTTTGGAAAACGAGAGTAGAGAGAGATTTTAGAAAGAGAGATTTTTGAAAGAGACGTTATATAAGGAAGCAAGAGAGAGATAACAACGGCTTAGCATATATAACCTTGGGTAGGGAAAAGTTGACAACTAGTCATATCCCCCTATAGTACATTTTGAGACATTTCATGTCTGGCAGGCCTAGACATGATATTTTTGAGGCGTCATACGCCCTAGAACTATAGAAGTAAAAACACTAGAATGAAAAGACATGACAAGGGTTTGGCTTGTCATAGGCATGCGGCCATGGGCAACACGCCCTGGACGAGCATGACCGTGACACTGATGACTCGTGCTTACTAGGAATTCCTCGTTGAAGACCAACAATTGCAATGATCTATCCCCATCACGATGAAATTTCAAAGATTACCCGGGCCTGTCGGCCAAGGCTATAGACTCGTTGAATACA
>NW_019278414.1:591-837 GCF_002738345.1 Cucurbita maxima | reverse complement strand
CAACTAACAAGTCCACGCTCGCGCCCCTTGTCTGCATGCCCACTGCAAAGCCACAAAACCCTTTCACAGCTTAACCGCTATGAATAATCAAAGACATCCAAAACCCTTGGAGGTTAACCCGCGCGCTACCCCTGTGCACTCCCCTCGCACACGCCGAGCCCCATCCTACGCTGCGCGCGATACGTGTCCTACCAACAGCACATATCGAAAGTGTTGGATTTTACCTCCATTAAAAAACAAAAAAAA
>NW_019278414.1:0-247 GCF_002738345.1 Cucurbita maxima | reverse complement strand
ATGATTCCCACAAAATTTCAGATTTTTTTGACGGCTGTAGCTATTTTTTCTAATTTCGGATTATTTAATGTTGAAAAATTCATTAAAAAAAATTGGTCGGTTGAAAAGTCATGAAACTTTATTTATAGACCCATGAGAATGTCCCATTCATGAATCAATCGAGTTCCCGGAAAAAAACATTGTAAAACTCGAGATATTCGACCGTATGACGGCTCAAAAAAATCGTGTCTGGGCCTGGCAGACCAAA
>NW_019278413.1:0-838 GCF_002738345.1 Cucurbita maxima | reverse complement strand
GCTTCAAATCGAACCCTACTTCGGAAATGCAAATCTGGGACGTTTGAAGTACGTGCTAAACAAACCGAGTCACGGTCGAAGTTTTTTGGAAGTTTTGTGTGGAATGATTAGGCTTGATGATTTAGAAGAGAATGTCGAAGAAACGGAGTGCATAAAACAGTAAAAGATTGCTTCAAATCGAACCCTACTTCGGAAACCCAAATCTGGGACGTTTGAAGTACGTGCTAAAAAAACCGAGTCACGGTCGACGTTTTTTGGAAGTTTTGTGAGGAATGATTCGGCTTGATGATTTAGAATAGAATTTCGAGGAAACGGAGTGCATAAAACAGTAAAAGTGTGCTGCAAATCGAACCCTACTTCGGAAACCCAAATTTGGGATGTTTGAAGTACGTGCTAACAAACCGAGTCACGGTCGACGTTTTTTGGAAGTTTTTTGGGGAATGATTCGGCTTGATGATTTAGAATAGAATTTCGAAGAAACGGAGTGCATAAAACAATAAAAGTGTGCTGCAAATCGAACCCTACTTCGGAAACCCAAATCTGGGACGTTTGAAGTACGTGCTAACAAACCGAGTCACGGTCGAAGTTTTTTGGAAGTTTTGGGGGGAATGATTAGGCTTGATGATTTAGAATAGAATTTCGAAGAAACGGAGTGCATAAAACAATAAAAGATTGCTTCAAATCGATCCCTACTTCGGAAACCCAAATCTCGGACGTTTGAAGTACGTGCTAAAAACACTGAGTCACGGTCGAAGTTTTTTGAAAGTTTTGTGTGGAATGATTAGGCTTGATGATTTAGAATAGAATTTCGAAGAAACGGAGTGCATAAAACAATAAA
>NW_019278412.1:0-838 GCF_002738345.1 Cucurbita maxima | reverse complement strand
ATCATCAAGCCTTATCATTCCAAACAAAACTTTCAAAAATGTGGACCGTGACTCGGTTTTTTTAGCACGTACTAAAAACTTCCCTGTTCGGGTTTCCGAAGAAGGGTTCGATTTGACGAACTCTTTTTCTGTTTTATGCACTCCATTTCTTAGAAATAATATTCTAAATCATCAAGCCTTATCATTCCAAATTTTCTGTTTTATGCACTCCATTTCTTAGAAATAATATTCTAAATCATCAAGCCTTATCATTCCAAACAAAAATTTCGAAAAACGTCGACCGTGACTCGGTTTTTTTAGCACGTACTAAAAACTTCCTTGTTCGGGTTTCCGAAGAAGGGTTCGANAACAAAACTTTCAAAAATGTGGACCGTGACTCGGTTTTTTTAGCACGTACTAAAAACTTCCTTGTTCGGGTTTCCGAAGAAGGGTTCGATTTGACGAACTCTTTTACTGTTTTATGCACTCCGTTTCTGAGAAATAATATTCTAAATCATCAAGCCTTATCATTTCTCAAAAAAATTTCGAAAAACGTCGACCGTGACTCAGTTTTTTAGCTCGTACTAAAAACATCCCTGTTTGGAAAAAATTTCGAAAAACGTCGACCGTGACTCAGTTTTTTAGCTCGTACTAAAAACATCCCTGTTTGGGTTTCCGCAGAAGGGTTCGATTTAAAGTACTCTTTGACTGTTTTATGCACTCCGTTTCTTTGAAATAATATTCTAAATCATCAAGCCTTATCATTCCAAACAAAACTTTCGAAAAATGTGGACCGTGACTCGGTTTTTTAAGCACGTACTAAAAACTTCCCTGTTCGGGTTTCCGAAGAAGGGTTCGA
>NW_019278411.1:0-838 GCF_002738345.1 Cucurbita maxima | reverse complement strand
TCTACATCTACAAGCCTAATCATTCCCCACAAATGTTTTGCAAAACGTCGACCGTGACTCGAATTTTTTTAGCACGTACTTCCAACGTCCCAGATTTGGGTTTCCGAAGTAGGGTTCGATTTGAAGCGCTCTTTTACTGTTTTTATGCACTACGTTGGTTCGAAATTGTATTCTACATCTACAAGCCTAATCATTCCCCACAAATGTTTTGCAAAACGTCGAACGTGACTCGAATTTTTTTAGCACGTACTTCCAACGTCCCAGATTTGGGTTTCCGAAGTAGGGTTCGATTTGAAGCACTCTTTTACTGTTTTGATGCACTCCGTTGGTTCGAAATTGTATTCTACATCTACAAGCCTAATCATTCCCCACAAATGTTTTGAAAAACGTCGACCGTGACTCGGTTTTTTTAGCACGTACTTCAAACGTCCCAGATTTGGGTTTCCGAAGTAGGGTTCGATTTGAAGCACTCTTTTACTGTTTTGATGCACTCCGTTGGTTCAAAATTGTATTCTACATCTACAAGGGCTAATCATTCCCCACAAATGTATTGAAAAACGTCGACCGTGACTCGGTTTTTTTAGCACGTACTTCAAACGTCCCAGATTTGGGTTTCCGAAGTAGGGTTCGATTTGAAGCACTCTTTTACTGTTTTGATGCACTCCGTTCGTTCGAAATTTTATTTTACATCTACAAGCCTAATCATTCCCTACAAATGTTTTGAAAAACGTCGACCAGGACTCGGTTTTTTTAGCACGTACTTCAAACGCCCCAGATTTGGGTTTCCGAAGTAGGGTTCGATTTGAAGCACTCTTTTACTGTTTTGATGCACTCCGTT
>NW_019278410.1:0-839 GCF_002738345.1 Cucurbita maxima | reverse complement strand
TTGAAGTACGTGCTAAAAAAACCGAGTCACGATCGACATTTTTAAAAAGTTTTGTGGGGAATGTTTAGGCTTGACAATTTAGAATAGATTTTCGAAGAAACGGAGTGCATCAAAACAGTAAAAGAGTCCTTCAAATCGAACCGTACTTCGGAAACCCAAATCTGGGACGTTTGAAGTACGTGCTAAAAAAACCGAGTCACGATCGACATTTTTAAAAAGTTTTGTGGGGAATGTTTAGGCTTGACGATTTAGAATAGATTTTCGAAGAAACGGAGTGCATCAAAACAGTAAAAGAGTCCTTCAAATCGAACCGTACTTTGGAAACTTAAATCTGGGACGTTTGAAGTACGTGCTAAAAAAACCGAGTCACGATCGACATTTTTAAAAAGTTTTGTGGGGAATGTTTAGGCTTGACAATTTAGAATAGATTTTCGAAGAAACGGAGTGCATCAAAACAGTAAAGGAGTTCTTCAAATCGAACCCTACTTCGAAAACCCAAATCTGGGACGTTTGAAGTACGTTTTTAAAAAAACTGAGTCACGTTCGACGTTTTTCAAAACTTTTGTGGGGAATGATTAGGCTTGATGATTTAGAATAGATTTTCGAAGAAACGGAGTGCATCAAAACAGTAAAGGAGTTCTTCAAATCGAACCCTACTTCGAAAACCCAAATCTGGGACGTTTGAAGTACGTTTTAAAAAAAACTGAGTCAGGGTCACGTTTTTCAAAACTTTTGTGGGGAATGATTAGGCTTGATGATGTAGAATACAATTTCGAACAAACGGAGTGCATCAAAACAGTAAAAGAGTGCTTCAAATCGAACCGTACTTCGGAAACCCA
>NW_019278409.1:0-838 GCF_002738345.1 Cucurbita maxima | reverse complement strand
ATCGTGACTCGAATTTTTTAGCACGTACTAAAAACTTCCCTGTTTGGGTTTCCGAAGAAGGGTTCGATTTGAAGAACTCTTTCACTGTTTTATGCAATTCGTTTCTTAGAAATAATATTCTAAATCACCAAGCCTTAACATTCATCATAAAAATTTAGAAAAACGTCGACCGTGACTCGGCTTTTTTAGCACGTACTAAAAACTTCCCTCTTTGGGTTTCCGAAGAAGGGTTCGATTTGAAGAACCATATTACTGTTTTATGCACTCCGTTTCTTAGAAATAATATTCTAAATCATCAAGCCTTAAAAGTCCTAACAAAAATTTCGAAAAAACGACAACCGTGATTCGATTTTTTTAGCATGTACTAACAAGTTCCCTGTTTAGGTTTCCGAAGAAGGGTTCGATTTCAAGAACTCTTTTACAGTTTTATGCACTCTGTTTCTTAGAAATAATATTCTAAATCATCAAGCCTTATCAATAAAAAATTTCAAAAAACGTCGACCGTGACTCGCTTAATTAGCACGTACTAAAAACTTCCCTGTTTGGGTTTCCAAAGAAGGGTTCGATTTGAAGAACTCTTTTACTGTTTTATGCACTCCGTTTCTTAGAAATAATATTCTAAATCATCAAGCCTTATCAGTCCTCACAAAACTTTCGAAAAACGTCGACCGTGACTCTGTTTTTTTAGCACGTACTAAAAAACTTCCCTGGTTGGGTTTCCGAACAAGGGTTCGATTTGAAGAACTCTTTTACTTTTTTATGTACTCTGTTTCTTAGAAATAATATTCTTAATCATCAAGCCTTAACATTCATCATAAAAATTTCGAAAAACGTCGAC
>NW_019278408.1:0-838 GCF_002738345.1 Cucurbita maxima | reverse complement strand
AAAACCGAGTCACGGTCGACGTTTTTCGAAAGTTTTGTGAGGAATGATTAGGCTTGATGATTTAGAATATAATTTCGAAGAAACAGAGTGCATAAAACAGTAAAAAAATGCTTCAAATCGAACTCTAGTTCGGAAACCCAAATCTGGGACGTTTGAAGTTTGTGCTAAAAAAACCGAGTCACGGTCGATGTTTTTCGAAAGTTTTGTGAGGAATGATTAGGCTTGATGATTTAGAATATAATTTCGAAGAAACAGAGTGCATAAAACAGTAAAAAAATGCTTCAAATCGAACCCTACTTCGGAAACTCAAATATGGGACGTTTGAAGTTTGTGTTAAAAAACCGAGTCACGGTCGACGTTTTTCGAAAGTTTTGTGAGGAATGATTAGGCTTGATGATTAAGAATATAATTTCGAAGAAACAGAGTGTATAAAACAGTAAAAAAATGCTTCAAATCGAACCCTACTTCGGAAACTCAAATATGGGACGTTTGAAGTTTGTGTTAAAAAACCGAGTCACGGTCGACGTTTTTCGAGAGTTTTGTGAGGAATGATTAGGCTTGATGATTTAGAATATAATTTCGAAGAAACAGAGTGCATAAAATAGTATAAGAGTGCTTCGAAACGAACCCTACTTAAGAATCCCAAATATGGGACGTTTGAAGTTTGTGCTAAAAAAACCGAGTCACGGTCGACGTTTTTCGAAAGTTTTGTGAGGAATATATAGGCTTGATGATTTAGAATATAATTTCGAAGAAACAGAGTGCATAAAACAGTAAAAAAATGCTTCAAATCGAACCCTACTTCGGAAACTCAAATATGGGACGTTTGAAGTTTGTG
>NW_019278407.1:0-838 GCF_002738345.1 Cucurbita maxima | reverse complement strand
TGATTGCCGACCAGCAGTAGGGGCCTTTTGGCCCCCAAAGGCACGTGTCGTTGGCCAAGCCCCTGCGACGGATGAGTCTCAGGGGCTGCCTTGTAACGTAATTCCCACCGAGCGACGGGTAGAATCCATTGCAGACGACTTAAATATGCGACAGGGTATTGTAAGTGGCAGAGTGGCCTTGCTGCCACGATCCACTGAGATTCAGCCCTTCGTCGCTCCGATTCGTCCCTCCCCACGCAACAAACCAATTTATTTCTGCCAAGTGTCGTGGAGGCTATGGGAAAAAGTAATGATTCTACTCCAGGGCAAGTGTTTGATGACTGGACGTGCTCCTCCAATGCAAGGCCATCGAAGATGCATGCGTGAGTTGGGGTGGTGTGGGTTTGGGTGTTGGTGAGAAGGACGCAGGGGTGGGTGTGTGGGAGCATGGGTTGGGCGCTCGCGTGCCCGCTAAGGCCTACGGCCGGCAATCGTGGGGCGCCAGTTCTCGCCCCCTCGTGCGCGCGCCGAGCCCCACGCCGCAGCAGCGCCCCCATCGCCCTTGCGCGCACATCATGCCCGCCAACACCTGCGCGCGCTACCGCTAGGAGGTTAACCCCCGCGCGCTACCCCCGTGCACACGCCGAGCCCCATCCTACGCTGCGCGCGATACGTGTCCTACCAACAGCATATCAAAAGTGTTGGATTTTACCTCCATTAAAAAACAAAAAAAACACCACACCCAATGATGTGGCAGCGAAAGAATGCTTATCTCAAATGCTTATTTCATACTGGAGCAAGTACGTTACACCAAGACGTCCACCATGACCTTGTGCTTACAACCATCACCCATTAATTG
>NW_019278406.1:644-839 GCF_002738345.1 Cucurbita maxima | reverse complement strand
TGCTAAAAAAACCGAGTCACGGTCGACGTTTTGCGAAAGTTTTGTGAGGAATGATAAGGCTTTATGATTTAGAATATTATTTCTGAGAAACGGAGTGCTTAAAAAAGTAAAATAGTTCTTCAAATCGCACCCTTCTACGGAAACCCTAACAGGGAAGGTTTTAGTACGTGCTAAAAAAACCGAGTCACGGTCGAC
>NW_019278406.1:0-474 GCF_002738345.1 Cucurbita maxima | reverse complement strand
TTTATGATTTAGAATATTATTTCTGAGAAACGGAGTGCTTAAAACAGTAAAAGAGTTCTTCAAATCGGACCCTTCTTCGGAAACCCAAACAGGGAAGGTTTTAGTACGTGCTAAAAAAACCGAGTCACGGTCATCGTTTTTCGAAATTTTTGTGAGGAATGATAAGGCTTTATGATTTAGAATATTATTTCTGAGAAACGGAGTGCTTAAAACAGTAAAAGAGTTCTTCAAATCGTTTATGATTTAGAATATTATTTCTGAGAAACGGAGTGCTTAAAACAGTAAAAGAGTTCTTCAAATCGGACCCTTCTACGGAATCTCAAATAGGGAAGTTTTAAGTCCGTGCTAAAAAAACCGAGTCACGGTCATCGTTTTTCGAAAGTTTTGTGAGGAATGATAAGGCTTTATGATTTAGAATATTATTTCTGAGAAACGGAGTGCTTAAAACAGTAAAAGAGTTCTTCAAATCGGACC
>NW_019278405.1:638-839 GCF_002738345.1 Cucurbita maxima | reverse complement strand
TACACTCCGTTTCTTTGACATTCTATTCTAAATCATCAAGACTAAACTAAACATTCCCAACAAAAGTTTCGAGAAACGTCGACCGTGACACAGTTTTTTTAGCACGTACTTCTAAGTAACCAGGTTAAGGAATCGATTTAAAGCACTCTTTTACTATTTTATGCACTCCATTTCTTCAAAATTCTATTCTAAATCATTATT
>NW_019278405.1:0-259 GCF_002738345.1 Cucurbita maxima | reverse complement strand
TATTTTTCTACACTCCGTTTCTTTGACATTCTATTCTAAATCATCAAGACTAAACTAAACATTCCCAACAAAAGTTTCGAGAAATGTCGACCGTGACACAGTTTTTTTAGCACGTACTTCAAAGTAACCAGGTTAAGGAATCGATTTAAAGCACTCTTTTACTTTTTTATGCACTCCATTTCTTCAAAATTCTATTCTAAATCATTATTCCCGATCACTCCGAGCAGGAATTTCGAAAAACGCCGACCGCTACTCAGTT
>NW_019278404.1:306-839 GCF_002738345.1 Cucurbita maxima | reverse complement strand
ACGAACCCTACTTAAGAATCCCAAATATGGGACGTTTGAAGTTTGTGCTAAAAAAACCGAGTCACGGTCGACGTTTTTTGAAAGTTTTGTGAGGAATGATTAGGCTTGATGATTAAGAATATAATTTTGAAGAAACAGAGTGTATAAAACAGTAAAAAAATGCTTCAAATCGAACCCTACTTCGGAAACTCAAATCTGGGACGTTTGAAGTTTGTGCTAAAAAAACCGAGTCACGGTCGACGTTTTTCGAAAGTTTTGTGAGGAATGATTAGGCTTGATGATTTAGAATATAATTTCGAAGAAACAGAGTGCATAAAACAGTAAAAAAATGCTTCAAATCGAACCCTAATTCGGAAACCCAAATCTGGGACGTTTGAAGTTTGTGCTAAAAAAACCGAGCCACGGTCGACGTTTTTCGAAAGTTTTGTGAGGAATGATTAGGCTTGATGATTTAGAATATAATTTACGAAGAAACAGAGTGCATAAAATAGTATAAAAATGCTTCGAAACGAACCCTACTTAAGAATCCCAAA
>NW_019278404.1:0-223 GCF_002738345.1 Cucurbita maxima | reverse complement strand
GGACGTTTGAAGTTTGTGCTAAAAAAACCGAGTCACGGTCGACGTTTTTCGAAAGTTTTGTGAGGAATGATTAGGCTTGATGATTAAGAATATAATTTCGAAGAAACAGAGTGCATAAAACAGTAAAAAAATGCTTCAAAACGAACCCTACTTCAGAATCCCAAATATGGGACGTTTGAAGTTTGTGCTAAAAAAACCGAGTCACGGTCGACGTTTTTCGAAA
>NW_019278403.1:698-839 GCF_002738345.1 Cucurbita maxima | reverse complement strand
TGCACGTGGTTAAAACATCCTGGATTATGGTTCACAAAATTTGGCTTCGATTTTAAGCACTCTTTTACTGTATTTCCACACTCCGTTTATTCGACATTCTATTCTAAATAATCAATACTAAACATTCAACACAAAAGTTTC
>NW_019278403.1:0-689 GCF_002738345.1 Cucurbita maxima | reverse complement strand
ACACAAAAGTTTCGAGAAACGTCGACCGTGACGCGGTTTTTTTAGCACGTACTTGTAACGTCCAAGGTTAGGCAATCGATTTTAAGCACTCTTTTACTGTTTTATGCACTCCGTTTCTTCCAAATTCTATTCTAAATCTTTATTCTCGATCACTACCAACAGGAATTTCGGAAAACGCCGACCGCTACTCAGTTTTTTTAGCAGGTGGTTAAAACGTCCTGGATTATGGTTCACAAAATAGGGCTTCGATTTTAAGCACTCTTTTACTGTCTTTCCACACTCCGTTTATTCGACATTCTATTCTAAATCAACAATACTCAACATTCCACACAAAAGTTTCGAGAAACGTCGACCGTGACGCGGTTTTTTTCGCACGTTTTTCTAACGTCAACGGTTAGGGAATCGATTTTAAGCACTCTTTTACTGTTTTATGCACTCCGTTTCTTCCAAATTCTATTCTAAATCATTATGCTCGATCACTCCCAACTGGAATTTCGAAAAATGCCGACCGCTACTCAGTTTTTTTTGCACGTGGTTAAAACATCCTGGATTATGGTTCACAAAATTTGGCTTCGATTTTAAGCACTCTTATACTGTTTTTCCACACTCCGTTTATTCGACATTCTATTCTAAATAATCAATACTAAACATTCCACACAAAAGTTTCGAGAAACGTCGACCGTGACGCG
>NW_019278402.1:0-839 GCF_002738345.1 Cucurbita maxima | reverse complement strand
AGTGGGTGAACATTATAGAATGTCAGAAATATTTCTGATCTCAAGAAGAATCTGATCTCTATTGGTCAGTTGGATAGCACAGGTTATGCAGCCGAGTTTAGAAAGAGTTTGGGAAAGATTGTGAAGGATGTCATGGTGGTAGCATGACATAAAATATGGAACCGTATACACCAACTAGAGTGTATAAACAAGGTTGTTGTTGCTAAGAGTGTTTCCAATTCAAGTAACAGCAACCACAACCAAGTTTTTAAACCCTACAGTAGTGTTAATAGACTTGCACATATGAGCATCAAAGA
Source organism: Cucurbita maxima (assembly GCF_002738345.1). NCBI lineage: Eukaryota > Viridiplantae > Streptophyta > Magnoliopsida > Cucurbitales > Cucurbitaceae > Cucurbita > Cucurbita maxima. The sequence continues at coordinate 543 of NW_019278402.1, read as the reverse complement.
AATGAAGATGATGGGTGCAAATGGAGTTTTAGAAGGGCTAAAATCTATTGATATGGGTGTTTGTGAGAGCTGCGTTATGGAAAAATATAAACGAGTTAGCTTCACAAAATCTGCTAGAGAACCAAAGAAAGTGCGATTGGAAATGGTCCATATAGACGTTTGGGGACCATCTCCAGTTTCTTCATTTCTAGTACCAAAATTTCTGGATTAAATGTCTCGCACTCTGCAACAAAAACTCTCTGTTTTCCTAAGGCTAGTAATATATCTCATGACCACTCTTTTCCTCCTCACCATATCTAGACACTATAACGTCCAATGACATTTTATAACTACCACGAAAATCAAAACATACAATAAATTTATACAAGTTTTACAACATATCATATACTACAAAATAGGGTTAGACTGCTTACTTAGCCGCGAAGAGACGTGTCATTGAGCTGAGTCATAGAGATATATGACTCTTTATCCTAAGAAAAAAATTATATAATTTAAAATTCGGCTGCTCCGATACCAATCTGTCACAACCCAAATTTCAAGGGT
>NW_019278401.1:0-840 GCF_002738345.1 Cucurbita maxima | reverse complement strand
TTTGGGTTTCTGAAGTAGGGTTCGATTTGAAGCAATCTTTTACTGTTTTATGCACTCTGTTTCTTCGAAATTCTATTCTAAATCATCAAGCCTAATCATTTCTCACAAAACTTCCAAAAAACTTCGAACGTGACTCGGTTTTTTTAGCACGTCCTTCAAACGTCCTAGATTTGGGTTTCCGAAGTAGGGTTCGATTTGAAGCACTCTTTTACTGTTTTATGCACTCTGTTTATTCGAAATTCTATTCTAAATCATCAAGCCTAATCATTCCTCACAAAACATCCAAAAAACTTCGACCGTGACTCGGTTTTTTTAGCACGTACTTCAACCGTTCCAGATTTGGGTTTCCGAAGTAGGGTTCGATTTGAAGCAATCTTTTACTAATCTATGCACTCCGTTTCTTCGAAATTCTATTCTAAATCATCAAGCCTAATCATTCCCCCCAAAACATCCAAAAAACTTCGACCGTGACTCGGTTTTTTTAACACGTACTTCAAACGTCCCAGATTTGGGTTTCTGAAGTAGGGTTCGATTTGAAGCAATCTTTTACTAATCTATGCACTCCGTTTCTTCGAAATTCTATTCTAAATCATCAAGCCTAATCATTCCTCACAAAACTTCCAAAAAACTTCGACCGTGACTCGGTTTTTTTAGCACGTACTTCAAACGTCCCAGATTTGGGTTTCCGAAGTAGGGTTCGATTTGAAGCACAATATTACTGTTTTATGCACTCCGTTTCTTCAAAATTCTATTCTTAATCATCAAGCCTAATCATTCCCCACAAAACTTCCAAGAAATGTCGACTGTTAATCGGTTCTTTTAGCACGTACTTCAAACGTC
>NW_019278400.1:0-840 GCF_002738345.1 Cucurbita maxima | reverse complement strand
GTGCAAGGTGGGGTGGAGTTGGGTGCCTTCGGGCGTCCAACATGAGCCTCGTCGAGCGTGCGACGTTGTGGTGACGCCGTCGGGCCATCCTTGGGGCAGCCCTATGTTTTGAAGGTTGCGTGTTGGCTGAACGTGCACGGTTGGGCGGTGTCAAGTGCCTTCGGGCATGCGACGTGAGCCTTGCTTTGCACGGAAGGTTGCGATGTTGCCTTCAAACTCGGGCCGTCTCTAGGATGGTTGATGGCCTGACCGCGCACGACGCTTTGGGCTTGGCTTCGAATGATGATTTTGAACCCCCGCTCGCGGTGGGTGTGAATAGTCGATCGTCGTCCAAGGTCGTTTTAGCGTACGGCGCATGAGTGGCGATTTGGTTGCTTGGGTCTGTAGACTTGATGCTCGGGCATCAAACTGTAGGCGACATCCCCTCCTCATTGGTGTGTCCCAAAGTATTTTGAGTGACCGTAGTCCGTTGGTTCTTGCACAGATTACCTCGTGCACCGGTAGGCATCGAGTCTTGTTAGTCCCTTTCTGTCGGCACCCTTGTTGGGTGCATGACGAACTTGGAAGCCCGCTTTGCATATCGCTTCAAACCTTTTGAATGGGTTGTTGCGAAATGTGTGTCGGTTGCTTGCACTCTCGGATGCCGTGCATCTGGCGGCATGATGTGCTTGGGAAAACCCCTGGAACAATGTTGCCTATGTATTATTGCTAAAGAAGCATGAAAGAATGACGCTTGCTCTTGCGTTGCCACCGCTGTTGCCTCTCTCACGCTCCATTTGGAGGGGGAGTGTGGTGAAATGTGGTGGCATGCCGGTTTGCAACGTCGTGTTGGAATGCTAC
>NW_019278399.1:0-840 GCF_002738345.1 Cucurbita maxima | reverse complement strand
TAGAATATTATTTCTAAGAAACGGAGTGCTTAAAACAGTAAAAGAGTTCTTCAAATCGAACCCTACTTCGGAAACCCAAATTTGGGAAGTTTGAAGAACTTGCTAAAAAATCCGAGTTACGATCGACATTTTTTGAAAGTTTTGTGAGGAATGATAAGGCTTGGTGATTTAGAATATTATTTCTAAGATACGGAGTGCATAAAACAGTAAAAGAGTTCTATAAATCGAACCGTTCTTCGGAAACCCAAAGAGGGATGTTTTTAGTACGTGCTAAAAAAACCGAGTCACGGTCGACGTTTTTCGAATGTTTTGTGAGGAATGATAAGGCTTGATGATTTAGAATATTATTTCTAAGAAACGGAGTGCATAAAACAGTAAAAGAGTTCTTCAAATCGAACCCTACTTCGGAAACCCAAATTTGGGATGTTTGAAGTACGTGCTAAAAAAACCGAGTCACGGTCGACATTTTTTGAAAGTTTTGTGAGGAATGATAAGGCTTGATGATTTAGATATTATTTCTAAGATACGGAATGCATAAAACTGTAAAAGAGTTCTTCAGATCGAACCCTTCTTCGGAAACCCAAACAGGGACATTTTTAGTACGTGCTAAAAAAACCGAGTCACGGTCGACGTTTTTTGAAAGTTTTGTGAGGAATGATAAGGCTTGAGGATTTAGAATATTATTTCTAAGAAACGGAGGGAATAAAACATTTAAAGAGTTCTTCAAATCGAACCCTTCTTCGGAAACCCAAACAGGGAACTTGTTAGTACGTGCTAAAAAAACTGAGTCACAGTCGACGTTTTTCGAAATTTTTGGTAGGAATGATAAGGCTTGATGAT
>NW_019278398.1:0-840 GCF_002738345.1 Cucurbita maxima | reverse complement strand
CACAAAAGTTTTGGAAAACGTCGACCGTAACTCTGTTTTTTTAACACGTACTTCAAACGTCATAGATTAGGGTTTTTCGAAATAGGGTTCGTTTTGAAGCACACTTTTACTGTTTTATGCACTCCGTTTCTTCGAAATTCTATTCTAAATAGGGTTCGTTTTGAAGCACACTTTTACTGTTTTATGCACTCCGTTTCTTCGAAATTCTATTCTAAATCAGGTTCGTTTTGAAGCACACTTTTACTGTTTTATGCACTCCGTTTCTTCGAAATTCTATTCTAAATCATCGAGCCTGATCGTTCCCAACAAAACTTTTTCAAAATGTCGACCGTGACTCGGTTTTTTTTAGCGAGTACTTCATGATCGTTCCCAACAAAACTTTTTCAAAATGTCGACCGTGACTCGGTTTTTTTTAGCGAGTACTTCAAACGTCCGAGATTTGGGTTTCCGAAGTAGGGTTCAATTTGAAGAACTCTTTTACTGTTTTCATGCACTCCGTTTCTTCGAAATTCTATTCTAAATCTTCAAGCATAATCATTCCCAACAAAACTTTTTCAAAATGTCGACCGTGACTCGGTTTTTTTACCACGTACTTCAAACGTCCCAAATGTGGGTTTACGAATTAGGGTTCGATTTGAAGGACTCTTTTACTGTTTTGATGCACTCCGTTTGTTCGGAACTGTATTCTACATCATCAAGCCTAATCATTCCCTACAAAAGTTTTGAAAAACGTCGACCGTGACTCAGTTATTTTAGAACGTACTTCAAACTCCCAGATTTGGGTTCCCAAATTAGGGTTCGATTTGAAGAACTCGTTAATTTTTTTATGCACACCGATCT
>NW_019278397.1:474-840 GCF_002738345.1 Cucurbita maxima | reverse complement strand
TCCCCACAAAAGTTTTAAAAAACATTCACAGTTTCTAGTTTTTTTTAGCACGTGTTTCAAAAGTACCTGTTTGGGGTTTACGAAATAGCGTTTCAATTTTAAGCACTTTTTTACTGCTTCATACACTTCGTTTCTTCGACCCTCTATATTCAATCATCATGCCTAATCATTACCCATGAAAGTTTTGAAACACATGGACAGCTACTCGGTTATTTTTAGCACATTTTTCAAACGTCCCGGTTTGGGGTTTTCGAATTAGGGTTACGATTTTGTTCACTTTTTAACTGCTTTATACACTCTGTCATTTCGACATGCTGTTGTAAATCATCATGCTTAATCATTCCCCAGAAAAGTTTCTTAAAATAT
>NW_019278397.1:0-257 GCF_002738345.1 Cucurbita maxima | reverse complement strand
CACTCCGTTTCTGCGACCCTCTGTATTCAATCATCAAGCCTAATCATTCCCCATGAAAGTTTTGAAAAACATGGACAGCTACTCGGTTTTTTTTAGCACATTTTTCAAACGTCTCGGTTTGGGGTTTTCAAATTAGGGTTAGGATTTTAAGCACTTTTTAACTGCTTTATACACTCTGTTATTTCGACATTCTGTTGTAAATCATCATGCTTAATCATTCCCCAGAAAAGTTTCTTAAAATATGGACATTTACTCGG
>NW_019278396.1:0-840 GCF_002738345.1 Cucurbita maxima | reverse complement strand
AATTTCTCGTTATTTAATATTTAAAAATTCATTAAAAAAAATTGGTTGGTTGAAAAATTATGAAACTTGATTTATAGATCCATTAGAATGTCCCATTCATGAATCAATCGAGTTCCTGGAAAAAAAATATTGTAAAACTCGAGATATTCGACCGTATGACGCCTCAGAAAAATCGTGTCTAGGCCTGGCAGACCAAAAATGCCTCAAAATGTACTATATAGGGGGGTGACTAGTCTACATGGGCTGGCCACGGGGGCGCCCCCTATATCCTCCGCCACCCCCACGCCCCAAGCACTATGCGCCGCACATGGGCATATGCTTGGGGTGTGGGGGTGGTGGATGGCGGACGACGGCGGTTGACGGCGGCGGTGCGGTGGCGAAACTTGCGGGTTCGAGGTATTTGTCGGTCGCGCCTTCGGGCGTGCAACGTGATCCTTGTTGAGATGGGACTGTTGCGATGTTGCCTTCTAACTTGGGCTGCCTTCGGGATGGTGGATGGTCGGAACGACGACAAAGCGTGCAAGGTGGGGTGGAGTTGGGTGCCTTTGGGCGTCCAACATGAGCCTCGTCGAGCGTGCGGCGTTGTGGTGACGCCGTCGGGCCATCCTTGGGGCAGCCCTATGTTTTGAAGGCCTGTGGTGCCAGGGACATGTTCGGCTGGTTGGAATCGGGTGCCTTTGGGCGTGCGACATGAGCCTCGTCGAGCGCGGGATGTTGCAATGTTGCCTTCTAAATTGGGATTCTCTGGTGTGAGGACCGTGGATGTCTGCTGGTACGATGATGAAACATGCAAGGTGGGGTGGAGCCGGGTGCCTTCGGGCGTGCGGCATGAACCTCGTT
>NW_019278394.1:0-840 GCF_002738345.1 Cucurbita maxima | reverse complement strand
GCCCATGTGATCAACAAGTTTCCCCAACCAAAGCTCGGATTCATCTTACCATTTGAGATACTAAGGGACATGAAACCTACAGTTAGTTACTTCGGATTATTTGCTATGTATTTTTGCCTGACCATCTGGGTAGCAAGTTTGACAAGAAAACAGTCAAGTGTATATTTGTTGGATACGAAAATCAAAGGAAAGGATGGAAGTGCTGTGATATAACAAGTGGAAAATACGATACATCAAGAGATGTAGTTTTCGATCAAGCATCTTCATGGTGGTCCTCGGATTAGAAAGTCTTACCATATTCAAAGATCGAAGAAATTCTACAACAGATGATGGGGGAGCAAACTACGCAAATTGAATCAAATGTTGATGCGCCTGATGATCCAAGTGACATTGATATTGACAAGCAAGAGCTGACTCAATCAAGCGTATATGATAAAAATGAAACGACACATCAACAAGTTAGGTGATCAAATAGAATCCGAAGGCCAAATCATAAGTATGCAAATGCAGATATGGTAGAAGATAGAGCTTGCGAACCAGAGACATATGAAGAGGCATCATAAAACTCAGTTTGGCAGAAGCAATGAAAGAAGGAACTATAGCCCTGGAGCAGAATCAAACTTGGAAACTAGTGCCAAGACTAGGAGATGTCAAACCCATCTCTTGCGAGTGGGTCTACAAAATAAAGCATCGACTGGATGGATCAATCGAGTGATACAAGGCTCGACTCGTAGCTCGAGGATTTTCTCAACAATATGGACTAGACTATGATGAAACATTAAGTTCAGTGGCAAAGATTACTAGCGTACGAGTCCTGCTAGCACTCGCAGCAAGTAAAGA
>NW_019278393.1:634-840 GCF_002738345.1 Cucurbita maxima | reverse complement strand
GGGGGAATGATTAGGCATGATGATTTCGAATAGAATTTCGAAGAAACGGAGTGTATAAAACAGTAAAAAAGTGCTTAAAGTCGAATCCTAATTCGTAAACAGCAAAACCGGGACGTTTGAAGAACGTTCTAAAAAACCGAGTAACTGTCCAATTTTTAAGAAACTTTTTTGGGGAATGATTAGGCATGATGATTTAGAATAGTATT
>NW_019278393.1:0-255 GCF_002738345.1 Cucurbita maxima | reverse complement strand
TTTTTTAAGAAACTTTTTTGGGGAAGGATTAGGCATGATGATTTAGAATAGTATTTCGAAGAAACGGAGTGTATATTACTGTAAAAAAGTGCTTAAAGTCGAACCTTGATTCGTAAACACCAAAACATGGACGTTTGAAGAACGTGCCAAAAAACCGAGTTACTGTCGATTTTTTAAGAAACTTTTTTGGGGAAGGATTAGGCATGATGATTGAGAATAGTATTTTGAAGAAACGGAGTGTATATTACAGTAAAA
>NW_019278392.1:0-840 GCF_002738345.1 Cucurbita maxima | reverse complement strand
TCGAACCCTACTTCGAAAACCCAAATCTGGGAAGTTTGAAGTACGTGCTAAAAAAATGGAGTCACGATCGACGTTTTTCGAAACTTTTGTGAGGAATGATAAGGCTTGATGATTTAGAATATTCTTTCTCAGAAACGGAGTGCATACAACAGTAAAAGAGTTCTTCAAATCGAACCCTACTTCGGCAACCCAAATCTGGGAAGTTTGAAGTACGTGCTAAAACAATGGAGTCACGATCGACGTTTTTCGAAACTTTTGTGAGGAATGATAAGGCTTGATGATTTAGAATATTATTTCTCAGAAACGGAGTGCATAAAACAGTAAAAGAGTTCTTCAAATCGAACCCTACTACGGAAACCCAAATCTGGATAGTTTGAAGTTCGTGCTAAAAAAACCTAGTCACGATCGACGTTTTTCGAAACTTTTGTGAGGAATGATAAGGCTTGATGATTTAGAATATTATTTCTCAGAAACGGAGTGCATAAAACAGTAAAAGAGTTCTTCAAATCGAACCCTTCTTCGGCAACCCAAATCCTGGAAGTTTAAAGTACGTGTTAAAAATCCGAGTCACGATCGACGTTTTTCGAAACTTTTGTGAGGAATGATAAGGCTTGATGATTTAGAATATTATTTCTAAGAAACGGAGTGCATAAAATAGTAAAAGAGTTCTTCAAATCGAACCCTACTTCGGAAACCCAAATCTGGGAAGTTTGAAGTACGTGCTAAAAAAATGGAGTCACGATCGACGTTTTTCGAAAGTTTTGTGAGGAATGATAAGGCTTGATGATTTAGAATATTATTTCTAAGAAACGGAGACCATAAAACAGTAAAAGAGTTCTT
>NW_019278391.1:642-840 GCF_002738345.1 Cucurbita maxima | reverse complement strand
AGGCAGACGTGCCCTCGGCCAGAAGGCTCCGGGCGCAACTTGCGTTCAAAGACTCGGTGGTTCGCGGGATCCTGCAATTCACACCAAGTATCGCATTTCGCTACGTTCTTCATCGATGCGAGAGTCGGGATATCCGTTGCCGAGAGTCGTTGTGAATAAGTAATACGACAAGAATGCTTTGCCCCCCGCACACCGAGA
>NW_019278390.1:0-841 GCF_002738345.1 Cucurbita maxima | reverse complement strand
TTCCCTGTTCGGGTTTCCGAAGAAGGGTTCGATTTGACGAACTCTTTTACTGTTTTATGCACTCCGTTTCTTAGAAATAATATTCTAAATCATCAAGCCTTATCATTCCTCACAAAAATTTCGAAAATCGTCGACCGTGCTCGGTTTTTTAGCACGTACTAAAAACTTCCCTGTTTGGGTTTCCGAAGAAGGGTTCGATTTAAAGTACTCTTTGACTGTTTTATGCACTCCGTTTCTTAGAAATAATATTCTAAATCATCAAGCCTTATCATTCCTCACAAAAATTTCGAAAAACGTCGACCGTGACTCGGTTTTTTAGCACGTACTAAAAACTTCCCTGTTCGGGTTTCCGAAGAAGGGTTCGATTTGACAAACTCTTTTACTGTTTTATGCACTCCGTTTCTTAGAAATAATATTCTAAATCATCAAGTCTTATCATTCCTCACAAAACTTTCGAAAAATGTCGACCGTGACTCGGGTTTTTTAGCACGTACTAAAAACTTCCCTGTTCGGGTTTCCGAAGAAGGGTTCGATTTGACGAACTCTTTTACTGTTTTATGCACTCTGTTTTTTAGAAATAATATTCTAAATCATCAAGCCTTATCATTCCTCACAAAAATATCGAAAAACGTCGACCGTGACTCGGTTTTTTTAGCACGTACTAAAAACTTCCCTGTTCGGGTTTCCGNCCCAGATTTGGGTTTCCGAAGTAGGGTTCGATTTGAAGAACTCTTTTACAGTTTTATGCACTCCGTTTCTTAGAAATAATATTCTAAATCATCAAGCCTTATCATTCCTCACAAATATTTCGAAAAACATAGACCGTGACTCGGTTTTTTTA
>NW_019278389.1:0-841 GCF_002738345.1 Cucurbita maxima | reverse complement strand
AACATGAGCCTCGTCGAGCGTGCGGCGTTGTGGTGACGCCGTCGGGCCATCCTTGGGGCAGCCCTATGTTTTGAAGGCCTGTGGTGCCAGGGACATGTTCGGCTGGTTGGAATCGGGTGCCTTTGGGTGTGCGACATGAGCCTCGTCGAGCGCGGGACGTTGCAATGTTGCCTTCTAAACTGGGATTCTCTGGTGTGAGGACCGTGGATGTCTGCTGGTACGATGATGAAACATGCAAGGTGGGGTGGAGCCGGGTGCCTTCGGGCGTGCGGCATGAACCTCGTTGAGTGTGGGACGTCGTTGTGGCATGCCTCCCTTCCTCGGGCCAGCCCTGTGTTCGGAAGGCTGCGTGGTGGCAGAACATTCTTGGTGGGGCGGAGTCAAACGACCGTGGGCGTGCGACATGAGACTAGTTGGGCATGGTATGTCGCCTTCTAACTTGTGCTGCCTTCGGGATGGTGGATGGTCGGAACGACGACAAAGCGTGCAAGGTGGGGTGGAGTTGGGTGCCTTCGGGCGTCCAACATGAGCCTCGTCGAGCGTGCGGCGTTGTGGTGACGCAGTCGGGCCATCCTTGGGGCAGCCCTATGTTTTGAAGGTCGCGTGTGGTGCTAGGACATGTTCGGCTGGTTGGAATCGGGTGCCTTTGGGCGTGCGACAAGAGACTAGTTGGGCATGGAATGTCGCCTTCGAACTTGTGCTGCCTTCGGGATGGTGGATGGTCGGAACGACGACAAAGCGTGCAAGGTGGGGTGGAGTTGGGTGCCTTCGGGCGTCCAACATGAGCCTCGTCGAGCGTGCGGCGTTGTGGTGATGCAGTCGAGCCATCCTTGGGGCAGCC
>NW_019278388.1:0-841 GCF_002738345.1 Cucurbita maxima | reverse complement strand
TTCCTACCAAAAATTTCGAAAAACATCAACTGTGACTCGGTTTTTTTAGCATGTACTAACAACTTCTCTATTTGTGTTTCCAAAGAAGGGTTCGATTTGAAGAACTCTTTTACTGTTTTATGCACTCTGTTTCTTAGAAATAATATTCTAAATCGTCAAGCCTTATCATTCCTCACCAAACTTTCGAAAAACGTCGACCGTGACTCGGTTTTTTTAGCACGTACTTCAAACTTCCCAGATTTGGGTTTCCGAAGTAGGGTTCAATTTGAAGAACTCTTTTACTGTTTTATGCACTCCGTTTCTTAGAAATAATATTCTAAATCATCAAGCCTTATCATTCATCAAAAAAATTTCGAAAAACGTCGACTCTGACTCTGTTTTTTTAGCACGTACTAACAACTTCCCTATTTGGGTTTCCGAAGAAGGGTTCGATCTGAAGAACTCTTTTACTATTTTATGCACTCCGTTTCTTAGAAATTATATTCTAAATAATCAAGCCTTATCATTTCTACCAAAAATTTTGAAAAACGTCGACTGTGACTCGGTTTTTTAGCACGTACTAACAACTTCCCTGTTTGTGTTTCCCTAGACGGGTTCGAGTTAAAGAACTCTTTTACTGTTTTATGCACTCCGTTTCTTAGAAATAATATTCTAAATCATCAAGCCTTATCATTCCTCAAAAAACTTTCGAAAAACGTCGATCGTGACTCGGTGTTTTTAGCACGTACTTCAAACTTCACAGTTTTGGGTTTCCGAAGTAGGGTTCGATTTGAAGAACTCTTTTACTGTTTTATGCACTCCGTTTCTTAGAAATAATATTCTAAATCATCAAGCCTTATCA
>NW_019278387.1:0-841 GCF_002738345.1 Cucurbita maxima | reverse complement strand
ACCGGGACGTTTGAAGAACGTTCTAAAAAAACCGAGTTACTGTCGATTTTTTAAGAAACTTTTTTGGGGAAGGATTAGGCATGACGATTTAGAATAGTATTTCGAAGGAACGGAGTGTATATTACAGCAAAAAAGTGCTTCAAGTCGAACCCTGATTCATAAACACCAAAACCGGGACGTTTGAAGAACGAGTTAAAAAAACCGAGTTACTGTCGATTTTTTAAGAAAATTTTTTGGGGAAGGATTAGGCATGATGATTTAGAATAGTATTTCGAAGGAACGGAGTGTATATTACAGTAAAAAAGTGCTTCAAGTCGAACCCTGATTCGTAAACACCAAAACCGGGACGTTTGAAGAACGTGCTAAAAAAACCGAGTTACTTTCGATTTTTGAAGAAAATTTTTTGGGGAAGGATTAGGCATGATGATTTAGAATAGTATTTCGAAGAAACGGAGTGTATATTACAGTAAAAAAGTGCTTAAAGTCGAACCCTGATTCGTAAACACCAAAACCGGGACGTTTGAAGAACGTGCTAAAAAAACCGAGTTACTGTCGATTTTTTAAGAAACTTTTTTGGGGAAGGATTAGGCATGATGATTTAGAATAGTATTTCGAAGGAATGGAGTGTATATTACAGTAAAAAAGTGCTTAAAGTCGAACCCTGATTCGTAAACACCAAAACCAGGACCTTTGAAGAACGTGCTAAAAATACCAAGTTACTGTCGATTTTTTAAGAAACTTTTTTGGGGAAGGATTAGGCATGATGATTTAGAATAGTATTTCGAAGGAACGGAGTGTATATTACAGTAAAAAAGTGCTTAAAGTCGAACCCTGATTCGTA
>NW_019278386.1:0-841 GCF_002738345.1 Cucurbita maxima | reverse complement strand
TTTTTAGCACGTACGTCAAATTTTCAAGATTTGGATTTCCGAAGTAGGGTTCGATTTGAAGAACACTGTTGACGGTTTTATGCACGCCGTATCTTAAAAATAATATGATAAATCATGAAGCCTTATCGTTCCTAACAAAACCTTCGAAAAACGACGATCGTGTCTCGGTATTTTTAGCACGTACTTCAAACTTCCACGATTTGGGTTTTCGAAGTAAGGTTTGATTTTAAGAACTCTGTTGACGGTTTTATACACTCCGTTTCTTAGAAATAATATGATAAATCATCAAGGCTTATCATTCCACACAAAACTTTCGAAAAACGACGATCGTGACTCAGTTTTTTGAGTACGTACTTCAAACTTCCTAGATTTGGGTTTGCGAAGTAGGGTTCGATTTTAAGAACTCTGTTGACAGTTTTATGCACTCCGTTTCTTAGAAATATGATGATAAATCATCAAGCCTTATCATTCCTCACAAAACTTTCGAAAAACGACGATCGTGACTCGGTTTTTTTAGCACGTACTTCAAACTTCCACGATTTGGGTTTCCGAAGTAGGGTTCGATTTGCAGAACACTGTTGACGGTTTTATGCACTCCGTTTCATAGAAATAATATGATAAATCATCAAGCCTTATCATTCCACACAAAACTTTCGAAAAACGACGATCGTGACTCGGTTTTTTTAGCACGTACTTCAAACTTCCCAAATTTAAGTTTCCGAAGTTGAGTTCGATTTGAAGAACTCTGTTGACGGTTTTATGCTCTCTGTTTCTTAGAATTAATATGATAAATCATCGAGCCTTATCATTCCTCAAAAAACTTTTTTAAAACGACGATCGT
>NW_019278385.1:0-841 GCF_002738345.1 Cucurbita maxima | reverse complement strand
GATTTAGAATATTATTTCTAAGAAACGGAGAGCATAAAACTGTAAAAGAGTTCTTCAAATCGAACCCTACTTCGGAAACCCAAATCTGGGTCGTTTTTAGTACGTGCCAAAAAAACCGAGTCACGATTGACGTTTTTCGAAAGTTTTCTGAGGAATGGTAAGGCTTGATGATTTAGAATATTATTTCTAAGAAACGGAGAGCATAAAACTGTAAAAGAGTTCTTCAAATCGAACCCTACTTCGGAAACCCAAATCTGGGACGTTTTTAGTACGTGCCAAAAAAACCGAGTCACGATCGACGTTTTTCGAAAGTTTTGTTAGGAATGGTAAGGTTTGATGATTTAGAATATTATTTCTAAGAAACGGAGAGCATAAAACTGTAAAAGAGTTCTTCAAATCGAACCCTACTTCGGAAACCCAAATCTGGGTCGTTTTTAGTACGTGCCAAAAAAACCGAGTCACGATCGACGTTTTTCGAAAGTTTTGTGAGGAATGGTAAGGCTTGATGAATTAGAATATTATTTCTAAGAAACGGAGAGCATAAAACTGTAAAAGAGTTCTTCAAATCGAACCCTACTTCGGAAACCCAAATCTGGGACGTTTTTAGTACGTGCGAAAAAAACCGAGTCACGATCGACGTTTTTCGAAAGTTTTGTGAGGAATGGTAAGGCTTGATGATTTAGAATATTATTTCTAAGAAACGGAGAGCATAAAACTGTAAAAGAGTTCTTCAAATCGAACCCTACTTCGGAAACGCAAATCTGGGACGTTTTTAGTACGTGCCAAAAAAACCGAGTCACGATCGACGTTTTTCGAAAGTTTTGTGAGGAATGGTAAGGCT
>NW_019278384.1:0-841 GCF_002738345.1 Cucurbita maxima | reverse complement strand
TGATATGGCTTGATGATGTAGAATATTATTTCTAAGAAACGGAGTGCATAAAACAGTAAAAGAGTTCTTCAAATCGAACCCTTCTTCCGAAACCCAAACAGGGAAGTTTTTAGTACGTGCTAAAAAACCCGAGTCACAGTCGACGTTTGTTAAAAGTTTTGTGAGGAATGATATGGCTTGATGATGTAGAATATTATTTCTAAGAAACGGAGTGCATAAAGCAGTAGAAGAGTTCTTCAAATCGGACCCTTCTTCGGAATCCCAAACAGGGAAGTTTTTAGTACGTGCTAAAAAAACCGAGTCACGGTCGACGTTTGTCAAAAGTTTTGTGAGGAATGATATGGCTTGATGATGTAGAATATTATTTCTAAGAAACGGAGTGCATAAAAGAGTAAAAGAGTTCTTCAAATCGAACCCTTCTTCGGAAACCCAAACAGGGAAGTTTTTAGTACGTGCTAAAAAAACCGAGTCACGGTCGACGTTTGTCAAAAGTTTTGTGAGGAATGATATGGCTTGATGATGTAGAATGTTATTTCTAAGAAACGGAGCGCATAAAAGAGTAAAAGAGTTCTTCAAATCGAACCCTTCTTCGGAAATCCAAACAGGGAAGTTTGTAGAACGTTCTAAAAAAACCGAGTCACGGTCGACGTTTGTCAAAAGTTTTGTAAGGAATGATATGGCTTGATGATGTAGAATATTATTTCTGAGAAACGTAGTGCATAAAACAGTAAAAGAGTTCTTCAAATCGAACCCTTTTTCGGAAACCGAAACAGGGAAGTTTTTAGTACGTGATTAAAAAACCGAGTCACGGTCGACGTTTGTAAAAAGTTTTCTGAGGAAT
>NW_019278383.1:0-842 GCF_002738345.1 Cucurbita maxima | reverse complement strand
ATAAAATTAAAAAGGTTTGTTTTGCTTTAATGGGTAGATTTAAGGACCATAATTGACTTTTTATTTATTTATTTATTTATTTATGGGAGTATCAACTATTACCTTATTTGATTTATCGCGCACCATATATGACTATTTTATTTATTTTTGTATGGTTCAAACGATAACGTTATAGAATTAAACTTTATTAGTAAGNATCAAATACTCTTCATCATCTTCAAACTTTATCACCATGGCTAAGGCTCTTTTCTTCGTGGCTTCTCTTCTCCTCTACGTCCTATCGCAATCGTCGCTCGCGGTGGCAACCCAACGTTTAGATTTGGTGGGTAGCTACAAACCAATAAAAAACATAGATGAGCCCAAGATTCAAAGCTTAGGTGAGTTCGCAGTAAATGAACACAATAAACAGGCAAAAACTCAACTCCACTTCCAAAAAGTGATTAGTGGAGAAATGCAAATTGTGGCCGGGACCAACTATAACCTTCGATTGACAGCTCTTGAGGGGACTGATAGCCGAACCTATGGCACCCTTGTGTTCACTGACCTCAACAACAAGAACAACCTTATCAACTTCTTTGACGTCCCCAACTAGACTTCTTGCTTCTTATCAAAGACTATGTCTTTCTAATTTTCTATCTTTTTTATATTATGTTATGTATGGTTTAAAACTCAATACAAGACTAATTTTGTTGAATAAGTTATATATCTTTGAATAAAAAAAATTATACGATCAACTTTATATATATAAAATTGAAATAAAGTTGTCTTAGTAAATTATTTTTTGAAATATATATAATCTATTAGATTTTCAATAAGATAAATAATTAAAGTATATGTGGAAA
>NW_019278382.1:0-842 GCF_002738345.1 Cucurbita maxima | reverse complement strand
ATGATTTAGAATATTATTTGTAAGAAACGGAGTGCATAATACAGTCAAAGAGTACTTTAAATCGAACTCTTCTTCGGAAACCAAAACAGGGAAGTTTTTAGTACGTGCTAAAAAAACCGAGTCACGGACGACATTTTTCGAAAGTTTTTTGAGGAATGATAAGGCTTGATAATATAGAATATTATTTCTAAGAAACGGAGTGCATAAAACAGTAAAAGAGTTCGTCAAACCGAACCCTTCTTCGGAAACCCAAACAGAGAAGTTGTTAGTACGTGCTAAAAAAACCGTGTCACGGTCGACATTTTTCGAAAGTTTTGTGAGAAATGATAAGGCTTGATGATTTAGAACATTTTTTTTAAGAAATGGAGTGCATAAAACAGTCGAAGAGTTCGTCAAATCGAACCCTTCTTCGGAAAACCGAACAGGGAAGTTTTTAGTACTTGCTAAAAAAACCGAGTCACGGTCCATATTTTTCGAAAGTTTTGTTTGGAATCATAAGGCTTGATGATTTAGAATATTATTTCTAAGAAACGGAGTGCATAAAACAGTAAAAGAGTTCGTATAAGGCTTGATGATTTAGAATATTATTTCTAAGAAACGGAGTGCATAAAACAGTAAAAGAGTTCGTCAAATCGAACCCTTCTTCGGAAACCCAAACAGGGAAGTTCTTAGTACGTGCTAAAAAAACTTAGTCACGGTCCACATTTTTCGAAAGTTTTGTTTGGAATGATAAGGCTTGATGATTTAGTATATTACTTCTCAGAAACGGAGTGCATAAAACAGTCAAAGAGTACTTTAAATCGAACCCTTCTTCGGAAACCTAAACAGGGAAGTTTTTAGTA
>NW_019278381.1:369-842 GCF_002738345.1 Cucurbita maxima | reverse complement strand
ATTAGGCATGATGATTTAGAATAGTATTTCGAAGAAACGGAGTGTATATTACAGTAAAAAAGTGCTTAAAGTCGAATCCTAATTCGTAAACACCAAAACCGGGACGTTTGAAGAACGTGCTAAAAAACCTAGTAACTGTCCAATTTTTAAGAAACTTTTTTGGGGAATGATTAGGCATGATGATTTAGAATAGTATTCAGAAGAAACGGAGTGTATATTACAGTAAAAAAGTGCTTAAAGTCGAACCCTGATTCGTAAACACCAAAACCGGGACGTTTGAAGAACGTGCTAAAAAAACCTAGTAACTGTCCAATTTTTAAGAAACTTTTTGGGGGAATGATTAGGCATGATGATTTTGAATAGTATTTAGAAGAAACGGAGTGTATATTACAGTAAAAAAGTGCATAAAGTCGAACCCTGATTCGTAAACACCAAAACCGGGACGTTTGAAGAACGTGCTAAAAAACCGAGTT
>NW_019278381.1:0-198 GCF_002738345.1 Cucurbita maxima | reverse complement strand
GAAACGGAGTGTATAAAACAGTAAAAAAGTGCTTAAAGTCGAATCCTAATTCGTAAACACCAAAACCGGGTCGTTTGAAGAACGTGCTAAAAAACCGAGTAACTGTCCAATTTTTAAGAAACTTTTTGGGGGAATGATTAGGCATGATGATTTTGAATAGTATTTAGAAGAAACGGAGTGTATATTACAGTAAAAAAG
>NW_019278380.1:0-842 GCF_002738345.1 Cucurbita maxima | reverse complement strand
AGAAGGGTTTGATTTGACGAACTCTTTGACTGTTTTATGCACTCCGTTTCTTAGAAATAAAATTCTAAATCATCAAGCCTTATCATTCCTCACAAAACTTTCGAAAAATGTTGACCGTGACACGGTTCTTTTAGCACGTACTAACAACTTCCCTGTTTGGGTTTCCGAAGAAGGGTTCGGTTTGACGAACTCTTTTACTGTTTTATGCACTCCGTTTCTTAGATATAATATTCTAAATCATCAAACCTTATCATTCCTCACAAAAATTTCGAAAAACGTCGACCGTGACTTGGTTTTTTAGATCGTACTAAAAACTTCCCTTTTTGGGTTTCCGAAGAAGGGTTCGATTTAAAGTACTCTTTGACTTTTTTATGCACTCCGTTTCTTAGAAGTAATATACTAAATCATCAAGCCTTATCATTCCAAACAAAACTTTCGAAAAATGTGGACCGTGACTCGGTTCTTTTAGCACGTACTAAAAACTTCCCTGTTCAGTTTTCCGAAGAAGGGTTCGATTTGACGAACTCTTTTACTGTTTTATGCATTTCGTTTCTTAGAAATAATATTCTAAATAATCAAGCCTTATCATTCCTCACAAAACTTTCGAAAAATGTGGACCGTGACTCGGTTTTTTTAGGACGTACTAAGAACTTCCCTGTTTGGGTTTCCGAAGAAGGGTCCGATTTGACGAACTCTTTTACTGTTTTATGCACTCCGTTTCTTAGATATAATATTCTAAATCATCAAGCCTTATCATTCCTCACAAAACTTTCGAAAAATGTGGACCGTGACTCGGTTTTTTAGCACATACTAAAAACTTCCCAGTTAGGGTTTTCGAAGAA
>NW_019278379.1:0-842 GCF_002738345.1 Cucurbita maxima | reverse complement strand
TTCTGGGAGCTAAGAAACATGAAAACATGATTCCCACAAAATTTCAGATTTTTTTGACGGCTCTAGCTATTTTTTCTAATTTCTCGTTATTTAATATTTAAAAATTCATTTAAAAAAATTGGTTGGTAGAAAAATTATGAAACTTGATTTATAGATCCATTAGAATGTCCCATTCATGAATCAATCGAGTTCCTGGAAAAAAACATTGTAAAACTCGAGATATTCGACCGTATGACGCCTCAGAAAAATCGTGTCTAGGCCTGGCAGACCAAAAATGCCTCAAAATGTACTATATAGGGGGGTGACTAGTCTGCATGGGCTGGCCACCGGGGCGCCCCCTATATCCTCCGCCACCCCCACGCCCCAAGCACTATGCGCCGCACATGGGTATATGCTTGGGGTGTGGGGGTGGCCGATGGCGGACGACGGCGGTTGACGGCGGCGGTGCGGTGGCGAAACTTGCGGGTTCGAGGTATTTGTCGGTCGCGCCTTCGGGCGTGCAACGTGATCCTTGTTGAGATGGGACTGTTGCGATGTTGCCTTCTAACTTGGGCTGCCTTCGGGATGGTGGATGGTCGGAACGACGACAAAGCGTGCAAGGTGGGGTGGAGTTGGGTGCCTTCGGGCGTCCAGCATGAGCCTCGTCGAGCGCGGGACGTTGCAATGTTGCCTTCTAAACTGGGATTCTCTGGTGTGAGGACCGTGGATGTCTGCCGGTACGATGATGAAACATGCAAGGTGGGGTGGAGCCGAGTGCCTTCGGGCGTGCGGCATGAACCTCGTTGAGTGTGGGACGTCGTTGTGGCATGCCTCCCTTCCTCGGGCCAGCCCTGTGTTCGGAA
>NW_019278378.1:0-842 GCF_002738345.1 Cucurbita maxima | reverse complement strand
ATTCAGTTGCTTGTGAAGCAGCGGAAGAATCTGTATGGCTTAACTGATTTGGAAGTAGTTCCAAATATGCATCTTCCCGTCAATCTTTATTGTGATAACAGTGGAGCAGTTGCAAATTCAAAAGAACTAAGAATTCATAAGCGAGGAAAACATATTGAGCGCAAATATCATCTCATAAGGGAGATTGTGCAACGAGGAGATGTGATTGTCACACAGATAGCTTCAGAGCACAACATTGTTGATCCATTTTCAGAGCCCCTCATGGCTAAAGTTTATGAAGGGCACCTGGTGAGTCTAGGACTACGAGTTATGTAATCTAGGGCAAGTGGGAGAAAATGCATGAGTATGTGATGCCCTAGTTTATTGTATTTATGTCTTTCTCTCTACTCAACATTATAAAACCCCACTAGAGTTTTAGTCCAAGTGGGAGTTTGTTGGGTTTTATGTCCTAAAACTCAAGTTTGTAAACAAAAACATATTCTATTTTCAATCAAGTTATAATTGTTGTTTATTCAGTAAAGATTGTTATTGAATAAAGTGAACTTTACGATCATTAATCTAAATCCAATGAACTAAGAACACTCGGGCTATAGTATGATTACTTGAACTATATGTAGAGACATAAGAGTTGATCAAGTTCAATTATATAGTCAAAATGATCTATAATATAAGGATAAGACTGAGTACCTTATTCTAGGGACACTATGGATGCGATCCACTTTTGTATATGATATAAACAATTTGATCACTAAATTGTACATGTGCAGACAAGTGAATGAGGGTGTCCTATGTAATGAGTATTGCATAAGATCAGACCATGAAGAAAATCACTCTCACTTTAT
>NW_019278377.1:220-842 GCF_002738345.1 Cucurbita maxima | reverse complement strand
GTGCTAAAAAAACCGATTACCGGTCGAAGTTTTTTGGAAGTTTTGGGGGAAATGATTAGGCTTGATGATTTAGAATAGAATTTCGAAGAAACGGAGTGCATAAAACAGTAAAAGTGTGCTTCAAATCCAACCCTACTTCGGAAACCCAAATCTGGGACGTTTGAAGTACGTTCTAAAAAAACCGAGTCACGGTCGAAGTTTTTTGGAAGGTTTGGGGGGAATGATTAGGCTTGATGATTTAGAATAGAATTTCGAAGAAACGGAGTGCATAAAACAGTAAAAGTGTGCTTCAAATCGAACCCTACTTCGGAAACCCAAATCTGGGACGTTTGAAGTACGTGCTAAAAAACCGATTGACGGTCGAAGTTTTTTAGAAGTTATTGGGGGGAATGATTAGGCTTGATGATTTAGAATAGAATTTCGAAGAAACGGAGTGCATAAAACAGTAAAAGTGTTCTTCAAATCGAACCCTACTTCGGAAACCCAAATCTGGGACGTTTGAAGTACGTGCTAAAAAAACCGATTGACGGTCGAAGTTTTTTGGAAGTTATTGAGGGGAATGATTAGGCTTGATGATCTAGAATAGAATTTCTAAGAAACGGAGTGCATAAAACAGTAAAAG
>NW_019278377.1:0-208 GCF_002738345.1 Cucurbita maxima | reverse complement strand
AAGAAACGGAGTGCATAAAACAGTAAAAGTGTGCTTCAAATCGAACCCTACTTCGGAAACCCAAATCTGGGACGTTTGAATTACGTGCTAAAAAAACCGATTGACGGTCGAAGTTTTTTAGAAGTTATTGGGGGAATGATTAGGCTTGATGATTAAGAATAGAATTTCAAAGAAACGGAGTGCATAAAACAGTAAAAGTGTGCTTCAA
>NW_019278376.1:0-843 GCF_002738345.1 Cucurbita maxima | reverse complement strand
CTCCGAGCAGGAATTTCGAAAAACGCCGACCGCTACTCAGTTTTTTTATCACGTGGTTCAAACGTCCAGGATTTGGGTTCCCAAATTAGGGTTTCGATTTTAAGCACTATTTTTCTACACTCCGTTTTTTCGACATTCTATTCTAAATCATCAAGACTAAACTAAACATTCCCACCAAAAGTTTCGAGAAACGTCGACCGTGACACGATTTTTTTAGCACGTACGTCTAACTAACCAGGTTAGGGAATCGATTTACAGCACTCTTTTACTGTTTTATGCACTCCATTTCTTCAAAATTCTATTTTTAAATCATTATTCCCGATCACTCCGAGCAGGAATTTCGAAAAATGCCGACCGCTACTCAGTTTTTCTATCACGTGGTTCAAACGTCCAGGATCAGGGTACACAAATTAGGGTTTCGATTTTAAGCACTATTTTTCTTCACTCCGTTTCTTCGACATTCTATTCTAAATCATCAAGACTAAACTAAACCTTCCCACCAGAAGTTTCGAGAAACGTCGACCGTGACACGATTTTTTTAGCACGTACGTCTAACTAACCAGGTTAGGGAATCGATTTACAGCACTCTTTTACTGTTTTATGCACTCCATTTCTTCAAAATTCTATTTTTAATTCATTATTCCCGATCACTCCGAGCAGAATTTTGAAAACCGCCGTCCGCTACTCAGTTTTTTTATCACGTGGTTCAAACGTCCAGAATCAGGGTACACAAATTAGGGTTTCGATTTTAAGCACTATTTTTCTACACTCCGTTTCATCGACATCCTATTCTAAATCATCAAGACTAAACTAAACATTCCCAACAGAAGTTTCGAGAAACGT
>NW_019278375.1:0-843 GCF_002738345.1 Cucurbita maxima | reverse complement strand
ATGGTGGATGGTCGGAACGACGACAAAGCGTGCAAGGTGGGGTGGAGTTGGGTGCCTTCGGGCGTCCAATATGAGCCTCGTCGAGCGTGCGGCGTTGTGGTGACGCAGTCGGGCCATCCTTGGGGCAACCCTATGTTTTGAAGGCCTGTGGTGCCAGAACATGTTCGGCTGGTTGGAATCGGGTGCCTTTGGGCGTGCGACATGAGACTAGTTGAGCATGGAATGTGGCCTTCTAACTTGTGCTGCCTTCGGGATGGTGGATGGTCGGAACGACGACAAAGCGTGCAAGGTGGGGTGGAGTTGGGTGCCTTCGGGCGTCCAACATGAGCCTCGTCGAGCGTGCGGCGTTGTGGTGACGCCGTCGGGCCATCCTTGGGGCAGCCCTATGTTTTGAAGGTTGCGTGTTGGCAGAACGTGCACGGTTGGGCGGTGTCAAGTGCCTTCGGGCGTGCGACGTGAGCCTCGCTTTGCACGGAAGGTTGCGATGCTGCCTTCAAACTCGGGCCGTCTCTAGGATGGTTGATGGCCTGACCGCGCACGACGCTTTGGGCTTGGCTTCGAATGATGATTTTGAACCCCCGCTCGCGGTGGGTGTGAATAGTCGATCGTCGTCCAAGGTCGTTTTAGCGTACGGCGCATGAGTGGCGATTTGGTTGCTTGGGTCTGTAGGCTTGATGCTCGGGCATCAAACTGTAGGCGACATCCCCTCCTCATTTGTGTGTCCCAAAGTATTTTGAGTGACCGTAGTCTGTTGGTTCTTGCACAGATTACCTCGTGCACCGGTAGGCATCGAGTCTTGTTAGTCCCTTTCTGTCGGCACCCTTGTTGGGTGCATGACGAACT
>NW_019278374.1:0-843 GCF_002738345.1 Cucurbita maxima | reverse complement strand
TTCTTGCTTTATACACTCCGTTTCGTCTACCCTCTATTAGAAATCATCATGCCTAATCATTCGCCATAAAAGTTTTGAGAAACATGGATAGTTACTCGGTTTTTTTAGCACGTTTTTCAAATGTCCCGGTTTGGGGTTTGCGAATTAGGGTTACGATTTCAAGCACTATTTTACTGCTTTATACACACTCTTTCTTCGACATTCTTTTGTAAAATATCATGCTTAATCACTCCCCATAAAAGTTTCTTAAAATATGGACTGTTACTCGGTTTTTTTATCACGTGAAGGTTTGGCATTTGTGAATTAGGCTTTCGATTTAAAGAAATTTATTGCTGCTTCCTCCGTTTCTTCCATTTTAAATCATCTGGCCTAATCATTCCCCACAAAAGTTTTGGAAAACATTCATAGTTACTCGTTTTTTATAGCACGTGTTTCAAAAGCCCACGTTCGGGGTTTACGAAACAGGGTTTCAAATTTAAGCACATTTTCCTGCTTTATACACTCCGTTTCTTCGACCCCCTATTAGAAATAATCATGCCTAATCATTCGCCATAAAAGTTTTGAGAAACATGGATAGTTACTTAGTTTTTTTAGCACGNTATTTTACTGCTTTATACACTCTCCTTCTTCGACATTCTTTTGTAAAGAATCATGCTTAATCACTCCCCAAAAAAGTTTCTTAAAATATGGACTGTTACTCGTTTTTTTTATCACGAGAAGGTTTGACGTTTGTGAATTAGGCTTTCGATTTAAAGAAATTTATTGCTGCTTCCTCCGTTTCTTCCATTTTAAATCATCTGGCCTAATCATTCCCCACAAAAGTTTTGGAAAACATTCACAGTT
>NW_019278373.1:0-799 GCF_002738345.1 Cucurbita maxima | reverse complement strand
TCAAAGACATTCCTCTAAACCAATTCCTTTAGCCTGAAGAAAGAATATGAAAGAGGTTCAATAAAGAAATAGGGCCTTGAAACCCCTAGAATCGGCTACCCAATAGAAAAATCCTTTGTTTTTTCTCTAGCGATAAATCACATTTTGGATGAACTTTGGAAGCGAATATCTTAGGCTACGATCTACGAGAAGGTACCAAATCAATCCCTAACCCTTTCTTGTAACACTCATCTTTAAGTTTCATGAAGAAATCAAGAAGAGAAATGCTGTAAATGTGGCTGTACAGGCCGAGTTTCAGATGGCGGTGATGCAAAAAATGCGCATCTTCTTCCTGTTCAGAGGAAGAAAACGATGATATGGCCAGTTCAACTGAACTATCCAAGTCAACTCAAAATTTAACCTTTTCTCGGGTTTTCTCAATTTTAACCCCATTCCAGACCGATTCTCATAAAAATATTATGGTTTCATAAACTAGACACAATAAGGAGTACGTGGAAGGAAATTTGAAGTAATTCAGATACTGGAAGCTCAAGAATAGAGGTCCGAAACGTCAGTGAAGAGGCAAGTAGCCACCTTGGACTCTTTGTTAAGAAATACTGGTAGAAATTGCTTGGATTTCATATGAACCCTAAACCTAGTATGAATTAAGGATATATGAAATGAAAACCCAAGGAACCTTAAGTTAAAACCCTAAACCGATCAAATAGCTCGAGATTTAAGTAACGTTAAAATAACCCACTATATGAGCTCCGCTGCCCATCAAATTTTAATACTGAGCATATTATAGTATATTGAGGTT
>NW_019278372.1:0-844 GCF_002738345.1 Cucurbita maxima | reverse complement strand
AAATCTGGGAAGTTTGAAGTACGTGCTAAAAAAACCGAGTCACGATCGACGTTTTTCGAATGTTTTGTGGGGAATGATAAGGCTTGATGATTTAGAATATTATTTCTAAGAAAAGGAATGCATAAAACAGTAAATGAGTTCTTCAAATCGAACCCTACTTCGGAAACCCAAATCTGGGAAGTTTGAAGTACGTGCTAAAAAAACCGAGTCACGATCGACGTTTTTCGAATGTTTTGTGGGGAATGATAAGGCTTGATGATTTAGAATATTATTTCTAAGAAACGGAGTGCATAAAACAGTAAAAGAGTTCTTCAAATCGAACCCTACTTCGGAAACCCAAATCTGGGAAGTTTGAAGTACGTGCTAAAAAAACTTTGTCACGATCGACGTTTTTCAAATCTTTTGTGGGGAATGATAATGCTTGATGATTTAGAATATTATTTCTAAGAAACAGAGTGCATAAAACAGTAAAAGAGTTCTTCAAATCGAACCCTACTTCGGAAACCCAAATCTGGGAAGTTTGAAGTAAGTGCTAAAAAAACCGAGTCACGATCGACGTTTTTCGAATGTTTTGTGGGGAATGATAAGGCTTGATGATTTAGAATATTATTTCTAAGAAAAGGAATGCATAAAACAGTAAATGAGTTCTTCAAATCGAACCCTACTTCGGAAACCCAAATCTGGGAAGTTTGAAGTACGTGCTAAAAAAACCGAGTCACAATCGACGTTTTTCGAATGTTTTGTGGGGAATGATAAGGCTTGATGATTTAGAATATTATTTCTAAGAAACGGAGTGCATAAAACAGTAAAAGAGTTCTTAAATCGAACCCTACTTCGGAAACCC
>NW_019278370.1:0-844 GCF_002738345.1 Cucurbita maxima | reverse complement strand
TTTGGGTTTCCGAAGTAGGGTTCGATTTGAAGCAATCTTTTACTGTTTTTTGCACTCCGTTTCTTCGAAATTCTATTCTAAATCATCAAGCCTAATCATTCCTCACAAAACTTCAAAAAAACTTCGAGCGTGACTCGGTTTTTTTAGCACGTACTTCAAACGTCCCAGATTTGGGTTTCCGAAGTAAACTTCGAGCGTGACTCGGTTTTTTTAGCACGTACTTCAAACGTCCCAGATTTGGGTTTCCGAAGTAGGGTTCGATTTATAGCACACTTTTACTTTTTTATGCACTCCGTTTCTTCGAAATTCTATTATAAATCATCAAGCCTAATCATTCCTCACAAAACTTCCAAAAAACTTCGACCGTGACTCAGTGTTTTTAGCACGTACTTCAAACGTCCCAAATTTGGGTTTCCGAAGTAGGGATCGATTTGAAGCAGTCTTATACTGTTTTATGCACTCCGTTTCTTTGAAATTCTATTCTAAATCATCAAGCCTAATCATTCCTCACTAAACTTCCAAAAAACTTCGACCGTGACTTGGTTTTTTTAGCACGTACTTCAAACGTCCCAGATTTGGGTTTCTGAAGTAGGGTTCGATTTGAAGCACACTTTTACTGTTTTATGCACTCCGTTTCTTTGAAATTCTATTCTAAATCATCAAGCCTAATCATTTCCCCCAAAAACTTTCAAAAAACTTCGACCGGTAATCGGGTTCTTTAGCACGTACTTCAAACGTCCCAAATTTGGGTTTCCGAAGTAGGGTTCGATTTGAAGCAATCTTTTACTGTTTTATGCACTCCGTTTCTTCGAAATTCTATTCTTAATCATCAAGCCTAATCATT
>NW_019278369.1:0-833 GCF_002738345.1 Cucurbita maxima | reverse complement strand
GATTTAGAATATTATTTCAAAGAAACGGATTGCATAAAAAAGTAAAAGAGTTCTTCAAATCGAACCCTACTACGGAAACCCAAATCTGGATAGTTTGAAGTACGTGCTAAAAATACCGAGTCACGATGGACATTTTTCGTAAGCTTTGCGGGGAATGATAAGGCTTGATGATTTCGAATATTATTTCTAAGAAAAGGAGTGCATAAAATAGTAAAAGTGTTCTTCAAATCGAACCCTACTACGGAAACCCAAATCTGGGAAGTTTGAATTACGTGCTAAAAAAACCGAGTCATGATCGACGTTTTTCGAAAGTTTTGTGAGGAATGACAAGGGTTGATGATTTAGAATATTTTTTCTATGAAACGGAGTGCATAAAAAAGTAAAAGAGTTCTTCAAATCGAACCCTACTACGGAAACCCAAATCTGGATAGTTTGAAGTTCGTGCTAAAAAAACCGAGTCATGATCGACGTTTTTCGAAAGTTTTGTGAGGAATGACAAGGGTTGATGAATTAGAATATTATTTCTATGAAACGGAGTGCATAAAAAAGTAAAAGAGTTCTTCAAATCGAACCCTACTACGGAAACCCAAATCTGGATAGTTTGAAGTTCGTGCTAAAAAAACCGAGTCACGTTCGACGTTTTTCGAAAGGTTTGTGAGGAATGATAAGGCTTGATGATTTAGAATATTATTTCTAAGAAACAGAGTGCATAAAAAATTAAAAGAGTTCTTCAAATCGAACCCTACTACGGAAACCCAAATCTGGATAGTTTGAAGTTCGTGCTAAAAAAACCGAGTCACGTTCGACGTTTTTCGAAAGTTTTGTGATGAATG
>NW_019278368.1:0-844 GCF_002738345.1 Cucurbita maxima | reverse complement strand
CTTCCGAAACCCTAACAGGGAAGTTTGTAGTACGTGCTAAAAAACCGAGTCACGGTCGACGTTTGTCAAAAGTTTTGTGAGGAATGATAAGGCTTGATGATTTAGAATATTATTTCTAAGAAACGGAATGCGTAAAACAGTAAAAGAGTTCTTCAAATGGAACCCTGCTTCGGAAACCCAAACAGGGAAGTATGTAGTACGTGCTAAAAAAACAGAGTCACGGTCGACGTTTTTCGAAAGTTTTGTGAGAAATGATAAGGCTAGATGATTTAGAATATTATTTCTAAGAAACGGAGTGCGTAAAACAGTAAAAGAGTTCTTCAAATGAAACACTTCTTCCGAAACCCTAACAGGGAAGTTTGTAGTACGTGCTAAAAAAACCGAGTCACGGTCGACGTTTGTCGAAAGTTTTGTGAGGAATGATAAGGCTAGATGATTTAGAATATTATTTCTAAGAAACGGAGTGCGTAAAACAGTAAAAGAGTTCTTCAAATGGAACCCTTCTTCCGAAACCCTAACAGGGAAGTTTGTAGTACGTGCTAAAAAAACCGAGTCACGGTCGACGTTTGTCGAAAGTTTTGTGAGGAATGATAAGGCTTGATGATTTAGAATATTATTTCTAAGAAACGGAGTGCGTAAAACAGTAAAAGAGTTCTTCAAATGGGACCCTTCTTCCGAAACCCTAACAGGGAAGTTTGTGGTACGTGCTAAAAAATTCGAG
Source organism: Cucurbita maxima (assembly GCF_002738345.1). Taxonomy (NCBI): domain Eukaryota; kingdom Viridiplantae; phylum Streptophyta; class Magnoliopsida; order Cucurbitales; family Cucurbitaceae; genus Cucurbita; species Cucurbita maxima. The sequence continues at coordinate 123 of NW_019278368.1, read as the reverse complement.
TCACGGTCGACGTTTGTCAAAAGTTTTGTGAGGAATGATAAGGCTTGATGATTTAGAATATTATTTCTAAGAAACGGAGTGCGTAAAACAGTAAAAGAGTTCTTCAAATGGAACCCTTCTTCC
>NW_019278367.1:0-844 GCF_002738345.1 Cucurbita maxima | reverse complement strand
TTCCTCACAAAACTTCCAAAAAACGTCGACCGTGACTCGGTTTTTTAGCACGTACTTCAAAGGACCGAGATTTGGGTTTCCGAAGTAGGGTTCGATTTGAAGCACACTTTTACTGTTTTATGCACTCCGTTTCCTCGAAATTCTTTTCTAAATCATCAAGCGTAATCATTCCCCGCAAAACTTCCAAAAAGTGTCGAGCGTGACTCGGTTTTTTTAGCACGTACTTCAAATGTCCCAGATTTGGGTTTCCGAAGTAGGGTTCAATTTGCAGCACACTTTTACTGTTTTATGCACTCCGTTTCTTCGAAATTCTATTCTAAATCATCAAGCCTAATCATTCCCCCCAAAACTTCCTAAAAACGTCGACCGTGACTCGGTTTTTGTAGCACGTACTTCAAACGTCCCAGATTAAGGGTTTCCAAAGTAGGGTTCGATTTGAAGCACACTTTTACTGTTTTATGCACTTCGTTTCTTCGAAATTCTATTCTAAATCATCAAGCCTAATCATTCCCCCCAAAACTTCCTAAAAACGTCGACCGTGACTCGGTTTTTGTAGCACGTACTTCAAACGTCCCAGATTAAGGGTTTCCAAAGTAGGGTTCGATTTGAAGCACACTTTTACTGTTTTATGCACTCCGTTTCTTCGAAATTCTATTCTAAATCATCAAGCCTAATCATTCCCCCCAAAACTTCTAAAAAATGTCGAACGTGACTCGGTTTTTTAGCACGTACTTCAAACGTCCCAGATTTGGGTTTACGAAGTACGGTTCGATTTGAAGCACACTTTTACTGTTTTGTGAACTCCGTTTCTTCGAAATTCTATTCTGAATCATCAAGCCTAATC
>NW_019278366.1:0-845 GCF_002738345.1 Cucurbita maxima | reverse complement strand
ACAGTAAAAGAGTTCTGCATATCGAACCCTACTTCGGAAACCCAAATCTGAGACGTTTGAAGTACATGCTAAAAAAACCGAGTCACGGTCTACGTTTTTCAAAAGTTTTGTGAGGAATGATTAGGCTCGATGATTTAGATTAGGATTTTGAAGAAACGGTGTGCATAAAACAGTAAAAGAGATCTTCAAATCGAACCCTACTTCGGAAACCCAAGTCTGAGACGTTTGAAGTACGTGCTAAAAAAACCGAGTTACGGTCGACGTTTTTCGAAAGATTTTTTAGGAATGATTAGGCTTGATGATTTAGAATAGAATTTCGAAGAAACGGTGTGCAGAAAAAAGTAAAATAGTTCTTCAAATCGAACCCTACTTCAGAAACCCAAATCTGGGACGTTTGAAGTACGTGGTAAAAAAACCGAGTCACGGTCGACGTTTTTCGAAAGATTTGTGAGCAATGATTAGGCTTGATGATTTAGAATAGGATTTCGAAGAAACGATGTGCATAAAACAGTAATAGAGTTCTGCATATCGAACCCTACTTCGTAAACCCAAATCTGAGACGTTTGAAGTACATGCTAAAAAACCGAGTCACGGTCTACGTTTTTCAAAAGTTTTGTGAGGAATGATTAGGCTTGATGATTTAGATTAGGATTTTGAAGAAACGGTGTGCATAAAACAGTAAAAGAGTTCTTAAAATCGAACCCTACTTCGGAAACCCAAGTCTGGGACGTTTGAAGTACGTGTTAAAAAAACCGAGTCACGGTCTTTGTTTTTCAAAAGATATGTGAGGAATGATTAGGCTTGATGATTTAGAATAGGATTTCGAAGAAACGATGTGCATAAAA
>NW_019278365.1:0-845 GCF_002738345.1 Cucurbita maxima | reverse complement strand
TTCTTCAAATCGAACCCTACTTCGGAAACCCAAATCTGGGACGTTTGAAGTACGTGCTAAAAAAACCGAGTCACTGTCGACGTTTTTCGAAAGATTTGTGAGGAATGATTAGGCTTGATGATTTAAAATAGGATTTGGAAAAAACGGTGAACATAAAACAGTAAAAGAGTTCTACAAATCGAACCCTACTTCGGATACCCAAGTCTGGAACGTTTGAAGTACGTGATAAAAAAACCGAGTTACGGTCGACGTTTTTCGAAAGATTTTTGAGGAATGATTAGGCTTGATGATTTAGAATAGGATTTCGAAGAAACGGTGTGCATAAAACAGTAAAAGAGTTCTTCAAATCGAACCCTACTTCGGAAACCCAAATCTGAGACGTTTGAAGTACGTGCTAAAAAAACCGAGTCACGGTCTTCGTTTTTCGAAAGAATTGTGAGGAATGATTAGGCTTGATGATTTAGAATAGGATTTCGAAGAAACGGTGTGCATAAAACAGTAAAAGAGGTCTTCAAATCGAACCCTACTTCGGAAACCCAAATCTGAGACGTTTGAAGTACGTGCTAAAAAAACCGAGTCACGGTCTATCTTTTTCGAAAGATTTGTGACGAATGACTAGGCTTGATGATTTAGAATAGGATTTGGAAGAAACGGTGTGCATAAAACAGTAAAAGAGTTCTTTAAATCGAACCCTACTTCGGAAACCCAAGTCTGGGATGTTTGAAGAACGTGCTAAAAAAACCGAGTCACGGTCGACGTTTTTCGAAAGAACTGTGAGGAATGATTAGGCTTGAGGATTTAGAATAGGATTTCGAAGAAACGGTGTGCATATAACAGTAAAATAG
>NW_019278364.1:218-845 GCF_002738345.1 Cucurbita maxima | reverse complement strand
CAGCACTAATGCACCGGATCCCATCAGAACTTCGCAGTTAAGCGTGCTTGGGCGAGAGTAGTACTAAGTTGGGTGACCACTTGGGAAGTCCTCGTGTTGCACCCCTTTTTTTCTTTCAATTTCTCCCAGTTCTTTTCTTTCTTTCTCTACAAATGAGAACCTCCCCCGCTCACGCCCATCGCGTTTGGATCATGCCGCCCCGCATGCGTTAAATCCGATTTTGTGCGCATGGCATGTCGGGTGCGATCATACCAGCACTAATGCACCGGATCCCATCAGAACTCCGCAGTTAAGCGTGCTTGGGCGAGAGTAGTACTAAGTTGGGTGACCACTTGGGAAGTCCTTGTGTTGCACCCCTTTTTTTCTTTCAATTTCTCCCAGTTCTTTTCTTTCTTTCTCTACAAATGAGAACCTCCCCCGCTCACGCCCATCGCGTTTGGATCATGCCGCCCCGCATGCGTTAAATCCGATTTTGTGCGCATGGCATGTCGGGTGCGATCATACCAGCACTAATGCACCGGATCCCATCAGAACACCGCAGTTAAGCGTGCTTGGGCGAGAGTAGTACTAAGTTGGGTGACCACTTGGGAAATTCTTGTGTTGCACCCCTTTTTTTCTTTCAATTTC
>NW_019278364.1:0-211 GCF_002738345.1 Cucurbita maxima | reverse complement strand
GTGTTGCACCCCTTTTTTTCTTTCAATTTCTCCCAGTTCTTTTCTTTCTTTCTCTACAAATGAGAACCTCCCCCGCTCACGCCAATCGCGTTTGGATCATGCCGCCCCGCATGCGTTAAATCCAATTTTGTGCGCATGGCATGTCGGGTGCGATCATACCAGCACTAATGCACCGGATCCCATCAGAACTCCGCAGTTAAGCGTGCTTGGG
>NW_019278363.1:0-845 GCF_002738345.1 Cucurbita maxima | reverse complement strand
CCTACTTATAATAAGCCCTCTCTCTCTCTCTCTCTCGAAATATGTGTGTGTGTTTGTGGGTGTATTAATCTCTTTAATTAATGAAATATGGCATAGTCATAATGATATTATGAGTATCTTTTCTATCTCTCCCTTCCTTATTTCTATATAAAGAAAATGAAGATTATAAGTAAAAGTGTACAAGTAATTTGTTACTTTTGAACTTAAAATACTTATAATTCAATTTATCTTTGTTATCAACAATAATTATCAAACGGTATATAATTTTGTCCAAGTAAGNAAGGTCGCTTCTGATTCCCTATATGATATCATAACACAAAATCGAGCGAAAGGGTTAACGATAAAATGATAACAAAAACCCATTCGTCGAACTAACTATAAAGGAAGGGTTGGTTGGAAACAATGTCTATACTTCTTTGCTTTAATCACAGGTAACTAAAGATATATAAGAACAATAGAATATGTCATGCCCAGTCAAAACATAAAAAATTTCTTGCCATGTTATAGTTAATGAGTATGGTATGCACAAAGATCCGACGTCACACTTCATGATTGGAGACCAATACAATTAGCTAAGGTCGTCCATACCGTCTTTGGTCGAATTATGTCAAGCAAATGTTGCAGCAAGCAAAGAGATTTAAGGCACAAATGTCTCTGATGTGAAAGGCGCACCAATTCAATGAGATTTAAGTAACCATGAATAAGACACATGATACAACTTGTAAACGAAAAAAGTCCATGACTCTTGTTATTTTCTTCCACTACAAACCTTCTAGCCTCGTGCACTTTTTTGTCATTGACATCCTTAATTGAAATTAGAATTGAAGGAAACACTTCTCCACAAC
>NW_019278362.1:0-845 GCF_002738345.1 Cucurbita maxima | reverse complement strand
GTCACTCCACAATCTAACTTGATCAAGGCTTGATTGAATGACTCGGGTGCAATTCTACCACAAGAATTGCTTGAAACTTAGAAATGGCAAGGAAACGTCTCAATTTGAGATCTGAATTACATTCATCTATGAATCTATTTTTTACATAACATATTGTGGGTATTTATAGTCTCCTGACAAAAGACGTTTGTGGCTGGGATTCAATCTCGATCCTCTTTAATCTCCACAAATGATGAAGTCAACTTTGATCAACTGACCATTGCAAAATGAAAAAAAAAAAAAAAACAATAAGATCTTTCAACAAATGTTGATATGTTCGAGTGGTTAAAGAAATAAACTTGAAATCTATTAGGCTTCACTTGTGTAGGTTTAAACTTTGTTGTTGACATTTTTAATGTTTTCCAACTTCAACCGTGAAAATATTCAATTGTCCTTCGTCAATTGTATCAGCTTCTAATTCTACAAATGATGGTTGCGCCTTGGATCGTGTAATAGGTCCAGTTGGAACATTTGGAACACCGTGATTCTTATCATTAGGTTAAATATGATATGGATAAGAGAGATTGATGGAAGAATACCGTTAGGTTACGGGTAGAAAGGGCTTATCATTAGGTTAAATATGATATGGATAAGAGAGATTGATGGAAGAATACCGTTAGGTTACGGGTAGAAAGGGATAGGGTTGTGTTAGATTGATAGAACGATAGCATTAGGTTATGTTCTGGTGATGATATGACTAAGATACGTTCACATAATGATATGTCTATGATAGGTATAAGAACGATATGACTACGAAGTGTTTACGTTATGACTTGTTTATGATATGATACATTGTTGTTGGGTTT
>NW_019278361.1:0-846 GCF_002738345.1 Cucurbita maxima | reverse complement strand
AAGCACATCATGCCGCCAGATGCACGGCGTCCGAGAGTGCAAGCAACCGACACACATTTCGCAACAACCCATTCAAAAGGTTTGAAGCGATATGCAAAGCGGGCTTCCAAGTTCGTCATGCACCCAAGAAGGGTGCCGACAGAAAGGGACTAACAAGACTCGATGCCTACCGGTGCACGAGGTAATCTGTGCAAGAACCAACGGACTACGGTCACTCAAAATACTTTGGGACACACCAATGAGGAGGGGATGCCGCCTACAGTTTGATGCCCGAGCATCAAGCCTACAGACCCAAGCAACCAAATCGCCACTCATGCGCCGTACGCTAAAACGACCTTGGACGACGATCGACTATTCACACCCACCGCGAGCGGGGGTTCAAAATCATCATTCGAAGCCAAGCCCAAAGCGTCGTGCGCGGTCAGGCCATCAACCATCCTAGAGACGGCCCGAGTTTGAAGGAAGCATCGAAACCATCCGTGCAAAGCGAGGCTCACGTCGCACGCCCGAAGGCACTTGACACCGCCCAACCGTGCACGTTCTGCCAACACGCAACCTTCAAAACATAGGGCTGCCCCAAGGATGGCCCGACGGCGTCACCACAACGTCGCACGCTCGATGAGGCTCATGTTGGACGCCCGAAGGCACCCAACTCCACCCCACCTTGCACGCTTTGTCGTCGTTCCGACCATCCACCATCCCGAAGGCAGCACAAGTTTGAAGGCCACATTCCATGCTCAACTGGTCTCATGTCGCACGCCAAAAGGCACCCGATTCCAACCAGCCGAACATGTTCTGGCACCACAGGCCTTCAAAACATAGGGCTTCCCCAAGGATGGCCCGACG
>NW_019278360.1:0-846 GCF_002738345.1 Cucurbita maxima | reverse complement strand
TAACTTGGGCTGCCTTCGGGATGGTGGATGGTAGGAACGACGACAAAGCGTGCAAGGTGGGGTGGAGTTGGGTGCCTTCGGGCGTCCAACATGAGCCTCGTCGAGCGTGCGGCGTTGTGGTGACGCCTTCAGGCCATCCTTGGGGCAGCCCTATGTTTTGAAGGCCTGTGGTGCCAGGGACATGTTCGGCTGGTTGGAATCGGGTGCCTTTGGGCGTGCGACATGAGCCTCGTCGAGCGCGGGACGTTGCAATGTTGCCTTCTAAACTAGGATTCTCTGGTGTGAGGACCGTGGATGTCTGTTGGTACGATGATGAAACATGCAAGGTGGGGTGGAGCCGGGTGCCTTCGGGCGTGCGGCATGAACCTCGTTGAGTGTGGGACGTCGTTGTGGCATGCCTCCCTTCCTCGGGCCAGCCCTGTGTTCGGAAGGCTGCGTGGTGGCAGAACATGCTTGGTGGGACGGAGTCAAACGACCGTGGGCGTGCGACATGAGACTAGTTGGGCATGGAATGTCGCCTTCTAACTTGNCTAACTTGTGCTGCCTTCGGGATGGTGGATGGTCGGAACGACGACAAAGCGTGCAACGTGGGGTGGAGTTGGGTGCCTTCGGGCGTCCAACATGAGCCTCGTCGAGCGTGCGGCGTTGTGGTGACGCAATCGAGCCATCCTTGGGGCAGCCCTATGTTTTGAAGGCGTGTGGTGCCAGAACATGTTCGGCTGGTTGCAATCGGGTGCCTTTGGGCGTGCGACATGAGACTAGTTGGGCATGGAATGTGGCCTTCTAACTTGTGCTGCCTTCGGGATGGTGGATGGTCGGAACGACGACAAAGCGTGCAAGGTGGGG
>NW_019278359.1:0-846 GCF_002738345.1 Cucurbita maxima | reverse complement strand
TGCACTCCGTTTCGTAGAAATAATATTCTACATCATCAAGCCATATCATTCCTCACAAAACACTTGTCAAACGACGACCGTGATTCGGTTTTTTTAGCACGTACTAAAAAGTTCCCTGTTTGGGTTTTCGAAGAAGGGTTCGATTTGAAGAACTCTTTTACTGTTTTATGCACTCCGTTTCTTAGAAATAATATTCTACATCATCAAGCCATATCATTCCTCACAAAACTTTTGACAAACGTCGACCGTGACTCGGTTTTTTTATCGCGTACTAAAAACTTCCCTGTTTTAGTTTCCGAAGAAGGGTTCGATTTGAAGAACTCTTTTAATTTTTTATGCACTCCGTTTCTTAGAAATAATATTCTTTATCATCAAGCCATATCATTCCTCACAAAACACTTGTCAAACGACGACCGTGACTCGGTTTTTTTAGCACGTACGAAAAAGTTCCCTGTTTGGGTTTCCGAAGAAGGGTTCCATTTGAAGAACTCTTTTACTGTTTTATGCACTCCGTTTCTTAGAAATAATATTCTACATCATCAAGCCATATCATTCCTCACAAAACACTTGTCAAACGACGACCGTGACTCGGTTTTTTTAGCACGTACTACAAACTTCCCTGTTTGGGTTTCCGAAGAAGGGTTCGATTTGAAGAACTATTTTACTCTTTTATGCACTCCGTTTCTTAGAAATAATATTTTAAACGATCAAGCCTTATAATTCCTCACAAAACTTTCGAAAAAAGTAGATCGTGACTCGGTTTTTTATCACGTACTAAAAACTTCCCTGTTTGGGTTTCCGAAGAAGGGTTCGATTTGAAGAACTCTTTTACTGTTTTATGCACTC
>NW_019278358.1:0-846 GCF_002738345.1 Cucurbita maxima | reverse complement strand
GGTTTTCGAAGTAGGGTTCGATTTGAAGCACACTTTTACTGTTTTATGCACTCCGTTTCTTCGAAATTCTATTCTAAATAATCAAGCCTAATCAGTCCCCACAAAACTTCCAAAAAACGTCGACCGTCACTCGGTTTTTTTAGCACGTACTTCAAACGTCCCAGATTTGGGTTACCGAAGTAGGGTTCGATTTGAAGCACACTATTACTGTTTTATGAACTCCGTTTCTTCGAAATTCTATTCTAAATAGTCAAGCCTAATCATTCCCCACAAAACTTCCAAAAAACTTCGAGCGTGACTCGGTGTTTTTAGAACGTACTTCAAACGTCCCAGATTTGGGTTTCCGAAGTAGGGTTCGATTTTCAGCACACTTTTACTGTTTTATCCACTCCGTTTCTTCGAAATTCTATTATAAATCATCAAGCCTAATCATTCCCCCCAAAACATCCAAAAAACGTCGACCGTGACTCGGTTTTTTTAGCACGTACTTCAAACGTCCCACAGTTGGGTTTTCGAAGTAGGGTTCGATTTGAAGCACACTTTTACTGTTTTATGCACTCCGTTTATTCGAAATTCTATTCTAAATAATCAAGCCTAATCAGTCCTCACAAAACTTCCAAAAAACGTCGACCGTGACTCGGTTTTTTTAGCACGTACTTCAAACGTCCCAGATTAGGGTTTCCGAAGTAGGGTTCGATTTGAAGCACACTTTTACTGTCTTAAGCACTCCGTTTCTTAGAAATTCTACTCTAAATCATCAAGCCTAATCATTCCCCCCAAAACTTCCAAAAAACGTCGACCGTGACTCGGTTTTTTTAGCACGTACCTCAAACGTCCCAGATTTGG
>NW_019278357.1:0-846 GCF_002738345.1 Cucurbita maxima | reverse complement strand
GACGATTTTCGAAAGTTTTGTGAGGAATGATTAGGCTTGATGATTTAGAATATAGTTTCGAAGAAACGGAGTGCATAAAACAGTAAAAGAGTTCGTCAAATTGAACCCTACTTCGAAAACACAAATCAAGGACGTTTGAAGTTCGTGCTAAAAAACACCTAGTCCCTTTCGACGATTTTTGAAAGTTTTGTGAGGAATGATTAGGCTTGATGATTTAGAATATAGTTTCGAAGAAACGGAGTGCATAAAACAGTAAAAGATTTCTTCAAATCGAACCCTACTTCGGAAACCCAAATCTGGGGCTTTTGAAGTACGTGCGAAAAAAACCGAGTCATTTTCGACGATTTTCGAAAGTTTTGTGAGGAATGATTAGGCTTGATGATTTAGAATATAGTTTCGAAGAAACGGAGTGCATAAAATAGTAAAAGAGTTCTTCAAATCGAACCCTAGTTCGGAAACCCAAATCTGGGACGTTTGAAGTACGTCCGAAAAAACCGAGACACTGTCGACGATTTTCGAAAGTTTTGTGAGGAATGATTAGGCTTGATGATTTAGAATATAGTTTCGAAGAAACGGAGTGCATAAAACAGTAAAAGAGTTCGTCAAATCGAACCCTACTTCGAAAACAGAAATCGGGGACGTTTGAAGTACGTGCCAAAAAACACCTAGTCCCTTTCGACGATTTTCGAAAGTTTTGTGAGGAATGATTAGGCTTGATTATTTAGAATATAGTTTCGAAGAAACGGAGTGCATAAAAGAGTAAAAGAGTTCTTCAAATCGAACCCTACTTCGGAAACCCAAATCTGGGACGTTTGAAGTACGTGCGAAAAAACCGAGACACTGTCG
>NW_019278356.1:0-847 GCF_002738345.1 Cucurbita maxima | reverse complement strand
CGCTCCCCATCCCTCGCCCATTAATTGCGAAAGTACGTGTGGAGTGGTCGGTTTGTTGTAATTTTTTTTCTGGGAGCTAAGAAACATGAAAACATGGTTCCCACAAAATTTCAGATTTTTTTGACGATTCTAGCTATTTTTTCTAATTTCTCATTATTTAATATTTAAAAATTCATTAAAAAAAATTGGTTGGTTGAAAAATTATGAAACTTGGTTTGTAGATCCATTAGAATGTCCCATTCATGAATCAATCGAGTTCCTGGAAAAAAACATTGTAAAACTCGAGATATTCGACCGTATGACGCCTCAGAAAAATCGTGTCTAGGCCTGGCAGACCAAAAATGCCTCAAAATGTACTATATAGTGGGGTGACTAGTGTGCATGGGCTGGCCACCGGGGCGCCCCCTATATCCTCCGCCACCCCCACGCCCCAAGCACTATGCGCCGCACATGGGCATATGCTTGGGGTGTGGGGGTGGCGGATGGCGGACGGCGGCGGTGCGGTGGCGAAACTTGCGGGTTCGAGGTATTTGTCGGTCGCGCCTTCGGGCGTGCAACGTGATCCTTGTTGAGATGGGACTGTTGCGATGTTGCCTTCTAACTTGGGCTGCCTTCGGGATGGTGGATGGTCGGAACGACGACAAAGCGTGCAAGGTGGGGTGGAGTTGGGTGCCTTCGGGCGTCCAACATGAGCCTCGTCGAGCGTGCGGCGTTGTGGTGACGCCGTCGGGCCATCCTTGGGGCAGCCCTATGTTTTGAAGGCCTGTGGTGCCAGGGACATGTTCGGCTGGTTGGAATCGGGTGCCTTTGGGCGTGCGACATGACCCTCGTCGAGCGCGGGACGTTG
>NW_019278355.1:720-847 GCF_002738345.1 Cucurbita maxima | reverse complement strand
ATTTAGAATAGAATTTCGAAGAAACGGTGTGCAGAAAAAAGTAAAATAGTTCTTCAAATCGAACCCTACTTCAGAAACCCAAATCTGGGACGTTTGAAGTACGTGCTAAAAAAACCGAGTCACGGTC
>NW_019278355.1:0-507 GCF_002738345.1 Cucurbita maxima | reverse complement strand
TGTGCATAAAACAGTAAAATAGTTCTTCAAATCGAACCCTACTTCGGAAACCCAAGTCTTGGACGTTTGAAGTACGTGTTAAAAAAACTGAGTCACGGTCTTTGTTTTTCGAAAGATTTGTGAGGAATGATTAGGCTTGATGATTTAGAATAAGATTTTGAAGAAACGGTGTGCATAAAACAGTAAAATAGTTCTTCAAATCGAACCCTACTTCGGAAACCCAAGTCTGGGACGTTTGAAGTACGTGTTAAAAAAACCGAGTCACGGTCTTTGTTTTTCAAAAGATTTGTGAGGAATGATTAGGCTTGATGATTTAGAATAGGACTTCGATGAAACGGTGTGCATAAAACAGTAAAATAGTTCTTCAAATCGAACCCTTTTTTGGAAACCCAAGTCTGGGACGTTTGAAGTACGTGTTAAAAAAATCGAGTCACGGTCGACATTTTTCGAAAGATTTGTGAGGAATGATTAGGCTTGATGATTTAGAATAGGATATCGAGGAAACGG
>NW_019278354.1:0-847 GCF_002738345.1 Cucurbita maxima | reverse complement strand
CCGAGTCACGCTCGACGTTTTTTGGAAGTTTTGTGGGGAATGATTAGTCTTGATGATTTAGAATAGAATTTCGAAGTAACGGAGTGCATAAAACAGTAAAAGTGTGCTTCAAATCGAACCCTACATCAAATCTGAGACTTTTGAAGTACGTGCTAAAAAAACCGAGTCACGGTCGAAGTTTTTTGGAAGTTTTGTGGGGAATGATTCGGCTTGATGATTTAGAATAGAATTTCGAAGAAACGGAGTGCATAAAACAGTAAAAGTGTGCTGCAAATCGAACCCTACTTCGGAAACCCAAATCTGGGACGTTTGAAGTACGTGCTAAAAAACCGAGTCACGGTCGATGTTTTTTGGAAGTTTTGCGGGGAATGATTAGGCTTGATGATTTAGAATATTATTTCTAAGAAACGGAGTGCATAAAACAGTAAAAGAGTTCATAAATCGAACCCTACTTCGGAAACCCAAATCTGGGACGTTTGAAGTACGTGCTAAAAAACCGAGTCACGGTCGATGTTTTTTGGAAGTTTTGCGGGGAATGATTAGGCTTGATGATTTAGAATATTATTTCTAAGAAACGGAGTGCATAAAACAGTAAAAGAGTTCATAAATCGAACCCTACTTCGGAAACCCAAATCTGGGACGTTTGAAGTACGTGCTAAAAAACCGAGTCACGGTCGATGTTTTTTGGAAGTTTTGCGGGGAATGATTAGGCTTGATGATTTAGAATATATTTTCGAAGAAACGGAGTGCATAAAACAGTAAAAGTGTGCTTCAAATCGAACCCTACTTCGGAAACCCAAATCTGGGACGTTTGAAGTACGTGCTAAAAAAACCGAGTCACGGTCGA
>NW_019278353.1:652-847 GCF_002738345.1 Cucurbita maxima | reverse complement strand
CGTTGTTTTTCGAAAGTTTTGTGAGGAATGATAAGGCTTGATGATTTAGAATATTATTTCTAAGAAACAGAGTGCATAATAACGTCAACAGAGTTTCTCAAATCGAACCCTACTTCGGAAACTCAAACCGTGGAAGTTTGAAGTACGTGCTAAAAAAACCGAGTCACGATCATCGTTTTTCGAAAGTTTTGTGAC
>NW_019278353.1:0-276 GCF_002738345.1 Cucurbita maxima | reverse complement strand
GAAATTTGAAGTACGTGCTAAAAAAACCGAGTCACGATCGTCATTTTTCGAAAGTTTTGTGAGGAATGATAAGGCTTGATGATTTATCATGTTATTTCTATGAAACAGAGTGCATAAAACCGTCAACAGAGCTCTTCAAATCGAACCCTACTTCGGAAACCCAAATCTGGGAAATGTGAAGTACGTGCTAAAAAAATCGAGTCACAATCGTCGTTTTTCGAAAGTTTTGTGAGGAATGATAAGGCTTGATGATTTATCATATTATTTCTAAGAAAC
>NW_019278352.1:0-848 GCF_002738345.1 Cucurbita maxima | reverse complement strand
ATCATTCCCCACAAAACATTCGAAAAACGTCGATCGTGACTCGGTTTTTTTAGCACGTACTTCAAACTTCCCAGATTTGGGTTTCCGAAGTAGGGATCGATTTGAAGAACTATTTTACTTTTTTATGAACTCCGTTTCTTAGAAATAATATTCTAAATCATCAAGCCTTAACATTCCTCACAAAACATTAGAAAAACGTCGATCGTGACTCGGTTTTTTTAGCACGTACTTCAAACTTCCCAGATTTGGGTTTCCGAAGTAGGGTTCGATTTGAAGAACTCTTTTACTGTTTTATGCACTCTGTTTCTTAGAAATAATATTCTAAATGATCAAGGCTTATCATTCACCACAAAACATTCGAAAAACGTCGATCGTGACTCGGTTTTTTTAGCACGTATTTCAAACTTCCCAGATTTGGGTTTCCGAAGTAGGGTTCGATTTGAAGAACTCTTTTACTGTTTTATGCACTCCGTTTCTTAGAAAGAATATTCTAAATCATCAAGCTTTATCATTCCCCACAAAACATTCGAAAAACGTCGATCGTGACTCGATTTTTTTAGCACGTACTTCAAACTTCCCAGATTTGGGTNNNAGATTTGGGTTTTCGAAGTAGGGTTCGATTTGAAGAACTCTTTTACTGTTTTATGCACTCCGTTTCTTAGAAATAATATTCTAAATCATCAAGCCTTAACATTCCTCACAAAACATTCGAAAAACGTCAATCGTGACTCGGTTTTTTTAGCACGTACTTCAAACTTCCCAGATTTGGGTTTCCGAAGTAGGGTTCGATTTGAAGAACTCATTTACTGTTTTATGCACTCCGTTTCTTAGAAAGAATATTCTAAATC
>NW_019278351.1:351-848 GCF_002738345.1 Cucurbita maxima | reverse complement strand
GGGGAATGATTAGGCTTGATGAAGAAGAATAGAATTTTCAACAAACGGAGTGCATCAAAATAGTAAAAGAGTGCTTCAAATCGAACGCTACTTCGGAAACCCAAATCTGGGTCGTTTGAAGTACGTGTTAAAAAACTGAGTCACGGTCGACGTGTTTCAAAACATTTGTGGGGAATGATTAGGCTTGATGATGTAGAATAAAATTTTGAACAAACGGAGTGCATCAAAACACTAAAAGAGTCCTTCAACTCGAACCCTAATTCGATATTCCTAATCAGGGACGTTTGAAGTACGTGTTAAAAAAACCGAGTCACGGTCATCGTGTTTCAAAACTTTTGTGGGGAATGATTAGGCTTGATGATTTAGAATAGAATTTCAAAGAAACGGAGTGCATCAAAACACTAAAAGAGTTCTTCAAATCAAACCATAATTCGAAAAACCAAATCAGGGACGTTTGAGGTACGTGCTAAAAAAACCGAGTCACGATCGGCATTTTT
>NW_019278351.1:0-144 GCF_002738345.1 Cucurbita maxima | reverse complement strand
AAAAAACTGAGTCACGGTCGACGTGTTTCAAAACATTTGTGGGGAATGATTAGGATTGATGATGAAGAATACAATTTCGAACAAACGGAGTGCATCAAAACAATAAAAGAGTCCTTCAAATCAAACCCTAATTGGAAAACCCAA
>NW_019278350.1:405-884 GCF_002738345.1 Cucurbita maxima | reverse complement strand
TAACCATGGTAAACCAAATATTGATTCTCATCTTTGCTGCATTTTCATTTATCATAAAAAAAAATTATCGAAAGATTTAGAATATGAGTATTGTAGTCTACTAATTCTGGCAGAGTTCGGAATAATGAGTATTCCTGACCAATGCGGTGTACTAAGTTAGGAATAATGAGTATTCCTGACCTTTGGTATATATGATGTTACATGCTGCTAAAGAAATTAGTAGACAAACTGTAGTTGATTGAGAGTGCGTCTTACATACTAGTCCTAAAATTTTAAATAACCATATAGAAGTAACCTAAGCGAGGCGTAGTTGAATAAAATACATAAATAAAATACCTTTGTAATAGCCGAGAACAAAATAATAAATAAATAACAAATAAATAAAATACATAATTAAATAAACAAATAAAAAAATTATTATAAACAACAATTATTATTATGTAAAATAATAATAATAATAATAATAATAATAATAATAA
>NW_019278350.1:0-395 GCF_002738345.1 Cucurbita maxima | reverse complement strand
AAATAATAATAATAATAATAATAATAATAATAATAAATTAACAAATAAGTAAATAAAAACAATTATTTCCCGTTTCTCTCCACTGCAGTCACTCTCCCCAATAATCTCTCCTCAACACACCTAACAGTTCCTGAAACAGAAACATGTTGGATTTGAGAAAACAAAATGCCTCACATCAAATTGATAGGATATGGGTTTATAGAGTTGATAAAGATTTATATGAGAGAGAGATTCGAGGTTTCTCCGTAAGTTATATCTCAGAACTCCTTTTCTTTCATCCAATTATTTAGTTTTTTTAGCAATTTACCTGTTAGAAAGATAAGTCATTATGTTAGAAAGATAGTCATGATCTATAGTAGAAAGAAAATAGAATCTATTAAATTGGCTAAAAGCCA
>NW_019278349.1:607-848 GCF_002738345.1 Cucurbita maxima | reverse complement strand
CCCCCCAAAACTTCCAAAAAACTTCGACCGTGACTCGGTTTTTTTGGCACGTACTTCAAACGTCCCAGATTTGGGTTTCCGAAGTAGGGTTCGATTTGAAGAACACTTTTACTGTTTTATGCACTCCATTTCTTCGAAATTCTATTCTAAATCATCAAGCCTAATCATTCCCCCCAAAACTTCCAAAAAACTTTGACCGTGACTCGGTTTTTTAGCACGTACTTCAAACGTCCCAGATTTG
>NW_019278349.1:0-517 GCF_002738345.1 Cucurbita maxima | reverse complement strand
TCGACCGTCAATCGGTTCTTTTAGCACGTACTTCAAACGTTCCAGATTTGGATTTCCGAAGTAGGGTTCGATTTGAAGCAATCTTTTATTGTTTTATGCACTCCGTTTCTTCGAAATTCTATTCTAAATCATCAAGCCTATTCATTCCCCCCAAAACTTCCAAAAAACTTCGACCGTGACTCGGTTTTTTTAGCACGTACATCAAACGTCCCAGATTTGGGTTTCCGAAGTAGGGTTCGATTTGAAGCACACTATTACTGTTTTATGCACTCCGTTTATTCGAAATTCTATTCTTAATCATCAAGCCTAATCATTCCCCACAAAACTTCCAAAAAATATCGACCGTCAATCGGTTCTTTTAGCACGTACTTCAAACGTTCCAGATTTGGATTTCCGAAGTAGGGTTCGATTTGAAGCAATCTTTTATTGTTTTATGCACTCCGTTTCTTCGAAATTCTATTCTAAATCATCAAGCCTATTCATTCCCCCCAAAACTTCCAAAAAACTTCGACCGTGA
>NW_019278348.1:0-848 GCF_002738345.1 Cucurbita maxima | reverse complement strand
TTTAGCACGTACTTCAAATTTTCCAGATTTAGGTTTCCGAAGTAGGGTTCGATTTGAAGAATTCTGTTGACGGTTTTATGCACTCTGTTTCCTAGAAATAAAATGATAAATCGTCAAGCCTTATCATACCTCCCAAAACTTTCAAAAAACGACGATCGTGACCCGGTTTTTTTAGCACGTACTTCAAATTTTCAAGATTTGGGTTTCCGAAGTAGGGTTTGATTTGAAGAACTCTGTTGACGGTTTTATGCACTCCGTTTCGTAGATATAATATGATAAATCATCAAGCCTTATCATTCCTTACAAAACTTTCGAAAAACGACGATCGTAACTCGTTTTTTTAGCACGTACTTCAAACTTCCCAGATTTGGGTTTCCGAAGTAGGGTTCGATTTGAAGAACTCTGTTGACGGTTTTATGCACTCCGTTTCATAGAAATAATATGATAAATCATCAAGCCTTATCAATCCTCACAAAACATTCGAAAAACGACGATCGTGACTCGGTTTTTTTAGCACGTACTTCAAACTTCCACGATTTGGGTTTCCGAAATAGGGTTCGATTTGAAGAACTCTGTTGACGTTTTTATGCGCTCCGTTTCTTAGAAATAAGATGATAAATCATTAAGCCTTATCATTTCTCACAAAACTTTCGAAAAACGACGATCGTGACTCGGTTTTTTTAGCTCGTACTTCAAACTTCCACGATTCGGGTTTCTGAAGTAGGGTTCAATTTGAAGAACTCTGTTGACGGTTTTATGCACTCCGTTTCATAGAAATAATATGATAAATCATCAAGCCTTATCATTCCTCACAAAACATTCGAAAAACGACGATCGTGACTCGGTTT
>NW_019278347.1:0-848 GCF_002738345.1 Cucurbita maxima | reverse complement strand
CTTTTGTTGGGAATGTTTAGTTTAGTCTTGATGATTTAGAATAGAATGTCAAAGAAACGGAGTGTAGAAAAATAGTACTTAAAATCGAAACCCTAATTTGTGAACCCTAATCCAGGAAGTTTGAACACCGTGATAAAAAAACTGAGTAGCGGTCGGCGTTTTTCGAAATTCCTGCTCGGAGTGATCGGGAATAATGATTTAGAATAGAATTTTGAAGAAATGGAGTGCATAAAACAGTAAAAGAGTGCTTTAAATCGATTCCCTAACCTGGTTACTTTGAAGTACGTGCTAAAAAAACTGTGTCACGGTCGACGTTTCTCGAAACTTTTGTTGGGAATGTTTAGTTTAGTCTTGATGATTTAGAATAGAATGTCAAAGAAACGTAGTGTAGAAAAATAGTACTTAAAATCGAAACCCTAATTTCTGAACCCTAATCATGGAAGTTTTAACCACGTGATAAAAAAACTGAGTAGCGGTCGGCGTTTTTCGAAATTCCTGCTCGGAGTGATCGGGAATAATGATTTAGAATAGAATTTTGAAGAAATGGAGTGCATAAAACAGTAAAAGAGTGCTTTAAATCGATTCCCTAACCTGGTTACTTAGAAGTACGTGCTAAAAAAACTGTGTCACGGTCGACGTTTCTCGAAACTTTTGTTGGGAATGTTTAGTTTAGTCTTGATGATTTAGAATAGAATGTCAAAGAAACAGAGTGTAGAAAAACAGTACTTAAAATCGAAACCCTAATTTGTGAACCCTAATCCAGGAAGTTTGAACCACGTGATAAAAAAACTGAGTAGCGGTCGGCGTTTTTCGAAATTCCTACTCGGAGTGATCGGGAATAATGATTT
>NW_019278346.1:0-849 GCF_002738345.1 Cucurbita maxima | reverse complement strand
CTAAACTAAACATTCCCAACAAAAGTTTCGAGAAACGTCGACCGTGACACAGTTTTTTTAGCACGTACTTCTAACTAACCAGGTCAGGGAATCGATTTAAAGCACTCTTTTACTGTTTTATGCACACCATTTCTGCAAAATTCTATTCTAAATCATTATTCCCAATCACTCCGAGCAGGAATTTCGAAAAACGCCGACCGCTACTCAGTTTTTTTATCACGTGGTTCAAACTTCCTGGATTAGGGTTCACAAATTAGGGTTTCGATTTTAAGTACTATTTTTCTACACTCCGTTTCTTTGACATTCTATTCTAAATCATCAAGACTAAACTAAACATTCCCAACAAAAGTTTCGAGAAACGTCGACCGTGACACAGTTTTTTTAGCACGTACTTCAAAGTAACCAGGTCAGGGAATCGATTTAAAGCACTCTTTTACTGTTTTATGCACTCCATTTCTTCAAAATTCTATTCTAAATCATTATTCCCAATCACTCCGAGCAGGAATTTCGAAAAACGCCGACCGCTACTAAGTTTTTTTATCACGTGGTTCAAACTTCCCGGATTAGGGTTCAGAAATTAGGGTTTCGATTTTAAGTACTATTTTTCTACACTCCGTTTCTTTGACATTCTATTCTAAATCATCAAGACTAAACTAAACATTCCCAACAAAAGTTTCGAGAAACGTCGACCGTGACACAGTTTTTTTAGCACGTACTTCTTTGTAACCAGGTCAGGGAATCGATTTAAAGCACTCTTTTACTGTTTTATGCACTCCATTTCTTCAAAATTCTATTCTAAATCATTATTCCCGATCACTCCGAGCAGGAATTTCGAAAAACGCCGACCGC
>NW_019278345.1:0-849 GCF_002738345.1 Cucurbita maxima | reverse complement strand
CCCCACGCAACAAACCAATTTATTTCTGCCAAGTGTCGTGGAGGCTATCGGAAAAAGTAATGATTCTACTCGTCAAGTGTTGATGACTGGACGTGCTCCTCCAATGCAAGGCCATCGAAGATGCATGGTGAGTTGGGGTGGTGGGGGTTTGGGTGTTGGTGAGAAGGACGCAGGGGTGGGTGTGTGGGAGCACGGGTTGGGCGCTCGCGTGCCCGCCAAGGCCTACGGTCGGCAATCGTGGGGCGCCAGTGCTCGCCCCCTCGTGCGCGCGCCGAGCCCCACGCCGCAGCAGCGCCCCCATCACCCTTGCGCGCACATCATGCCCGCCAACACTGGCAATCGTGGGGCGCCAGTGCCCGCCCCCTCGTGCGTGCGCCAAGCCCCACGCCGCAGCAGCGCCCCCATCGCCCTTGCGCGCACATCATGCCCGCCAACACTGGCAATCGTGGGGCGCCAGTGCCCGCCCCCTCGTGCGTGCGCCAAGCCCCACGCCGCAGCAGCGCCCCCATCGCCCTTGCGCGCACATCATGCCCGCCAAAACCTGCCCAACTAACAAGTCCACGCTCGCGCCCCTTGTCTGCATGCCCACTGCAAAGCCACAAAACCACCTGCCCAACTAACAAGTCCACGCTCGCGCCCCTTGTCTGCATGCCCACTGCAAAGCCACAAAACCCTTTCACAGCTTAACCGCTATGAATAATCAAAGACATCCAAAACCCTTAGAGGTTAACCCGCGCGCGCTACCCCCGTGCACTCCCCTCGCACACGCCGAGCCCCATCCTACGCTGCGCGCGATACGTGTCCTACCAACAGCATATCAAAAGTGTTGGATTTTACCTCCATTAGAAA
>NW_019278344.1:0-849 GCF_002738345.1 Cucurbita maxima | reverse complement strand
TGGTGCAAATTACCAACGCCGCAGTCCAGAATATTAAAGCTAGGATATAAACCGCACAAAGCCGAGAGAAAAGCTATGCAGACCTAAGGCGCAAGGACATGGAATTGTAGGTAGGGGATCATATATTTCTAAAGGTAGCACCCCATGAGAGGGGTGCTCAGGTAGGGTTAAAAGGGGAAGCTAAGCCCTAGGTTTATCCGTTCCTTTGAGATATTAGAAAGGATTGGATTTGTGGCCTATAGAATCGGGCAATTCCCAAACTTGTCTGCAGTACATAATATCTTTCATGTATCCATACTACGAAAGTATACCCTAGTTGAAAATCCGTCTATAAATTATTAATTAGGGTATTAGGGGTAAGAAGCAAGCTTAATCGAGTAACCAATCGAGAGGTACAAGTTTTTTGTTTTTGGGTATCGTGTTCTTGGATTTACCTCGAATTCGAGAACTATAGTCCACTATTCATTTCCAAACTTGTTCCTGCACCTTCTAAATAAGTTTACCCCTAAGTTTGGTGAAGGAAAGAGGTTCATCAATAATCCATGTATCAAGTACGTAGAACTATGTGAATAACATGCTAAATAAGTTGCTAGGATCCATACCCATAAGTAACCATTATCTGCCATTACAATGTGTACTAAAAGGCCCCTATTTCTCTTTAGGTAGGATGTGCTACAATATGTATCATGAAAAGAATGTTATGATAGGCCTACCTTTCCCTACGGCTAAACGAGATGTCCTGCACCACGATTTACTAGTAGGATTACATCATTATGACGACACCACTCATGTGTTCATGGGGAGAAAATTGAAGTTTATTTTAGGGGAAGGTTTTCAAGATCAGTATAT
>NW_019278343.1:0-849 GCF_002738345.1 Cucurbita maxima | reverse complement strand
ACGTACTACAAACTTCCCTGTTAGGGTTTCGGAAGAAGGGTTCCATTTGAAGAACTCTTTTATTGTTTTACGCACTCCGTTTCTTAGAAATAATATTCTAAATCATCTAGCCTTATCATTTCTCACATAACTTTCGACAAACGTCGACCGTCACTCGGTTTTTTTAGCACGTACTACAAACTTCCCTGTTAGGGTTTCGGAAGAAGGGTTCCATTTGAAGAACTCTTTTACTGTTTTACGCACTCCGTTTCTTAGAAATAATATTCTAAATCATCAAGCCTTATCATTCCTCACCAAACTTTCGACAAACGTCGACCGTGACTCGGTTTTTTTAGCACGTACTACAAACTTCTCTGTTTGGGTTTCCGAAGGAGGGTTCCATTTGAAGAACTCTTTTACTGTTTTACGCACTCCGTTTCTTAGAAATAATATTCTAAATCATCAAGCCTTATCATTCCTCACCAAACTTTCGACAAACGTCGACCGTGACTCGGTTTTTTTAGCACGTACTACAAACTTCTCTGTTTGGGTTTCCGAAGGAGGGTTCCATTTGAAGAACTCTTTTACTGTTTTACGCACTCCGTTTCTTAGAAATAATATTCTAAATCATCTAGCCTTATCATTCCTCACAAAACTTTCGACAAACGTCGACCGTGACTCGGTTTTTTAGCACGTACCACAAACTTCCCTGTTAGGGTTTCGGAAGAAGGGTTCCATTTGAAGAACTCGTTTACTGTTTTACGCACTCCGTTTCTTAGAAATAATATTCTAAATCATCAAGCCTTATCATTCCTCACAAAACTTTCGACAAACGTCGACCGTGACTCGGTTTTTTTAGCACGTACTACA
>NW_019278342.1:632-850 GCF_002738345.1 Cucurbita maxima | reverse complement strand
AGTCCTCATCAAGCTGAAACCAGAACAGATCAGATTTCGCAACCGAAAGGACCAGAGACTAGTTCGCAAGTATGAAGGCCCGGTTGAAGTCCTTAAAAAGATCGGGACTACCTCTTACCGAGTTGCATAACCCACATGGATGAAAATCCACCCAGTAATTCATGTGAGCAACTTGAAGCCATACCACCCTGACCCAGAAGACGACCAACGAAATGCAA
>NW_019278342.1:0-433 GCF_002738345.1 Cucurbita maxima | reverse complement strand
ACATGCTCGTCCAGGGCGTGTTGCCCATGGCCGCATGCCTATGGCAAGCCAAACCCTTGTCATGTCTTTTCATTCTAGTGTTTTTACTTCTATAGTTCTAGGGCGTATGACGCCTCAAAAATATCATGTCTAGGCCTGCCAGACATGAAATGTCTCAAAATGTACTATAGGGGGATATGACTAGTTGTCAACTTCTCCCTACCCAAGGTTATATATGCTAAGCCGTTGTTATCTCTCTCTTGCTTGCTTATATAACGTCTCTTTCAAAAATCTCTCTTTCTCTCTCTTGCTTGCTTATATAACGTCTCTCTCTTTCTCTCTCTTGCTTGCTTATATAACGTCTCTTTCAAAAATCTCTCTTTCTAAAATCTCTCTCTACCATCGTTTTCCAAAACCTTCTTTTAAAATCGAGGACTTCCCAAGTGGTCACCCA
>NW_019278341.1:0-850 GCF_002738345.1 Cucurbita maxima | reverse complement strand
TCAAACGAATCAGCTAGTAACACATGAAATGATGGTTGAACCTAACCTATCCAATTTTGTAGATGAAGTATGAATGCTTGTTGAATCTTCTTGGTCTTGGGTTGTGTAATATGTCTAGTTGGAACACAGTGATTTTTATCATCATCCCCCTCTTCAAAAGGATTCGTCCTCGAATCAAAAAAATCATCACCTACATCAAAAGAACTCAACTTAGTAACATTGAAAGTAGAATGTACATCGTGATTCTTATCATCTATCCCTCTCTTCAAGATTCGTCCTCGAATCAGAAAAATCATCACCTTTATCAAAGGGACTCAACTTAGCAACATTGAAAGTAGAATGTATTGACAATTCTACGGGAAGATCAATTTTATTGTTCCATGCAATAAAATGAGTCATCTCATTTTACTAAATTTCTTACAGAGCATTTATAGTCAAATAAAGAATTAGGAAGATCAATTTCTTACAGAGCATTTATAGTCAAATAAAGAATTAGGAAGATCAATTTCTTACAGGTGTGGTGAAATTTCTTACAGAGCATTTATAGTCAAATAAAGAATTAGGAAGATCAATTTCTTACAGGTGTGGTGAACATGGAGATCGAACACGTGACCTTCAAATCTTAAATTTGACGCTCTACAAACTGAGATAGTGGTGAACATGGAGATCGAACACGTGACCTTCAAATCTTAAATTTGACGCTCTACAAACTGAGATATCCCGGCTAACATTAAAATTGAAAGTTTTTAAGTAAAGGAATTTCTGCTAATTAATTGAATTTTAGAAAGAAATAATCACTAATTTTAAATTGAAGAGTCAAATTATGCAAGATCGAACATGAGACCTTTAG
>NW_019278340.1:0-850 GCF_002738345.1 Cucurbita maxima | reverse complement strand
AAGTACGTGCTAAAAAAACCGAGTCACAGTCGACGTTTTTTGGAAGTTTTCGGGGGAATGATTAGGCTCGATGATTTAGAATAGAATTTCGAAGAAACGGAGTGCATGAAACAGTAAAAGTGTGCTTGAAATCGAACCCTACTTCGGAAACCCAAATCTGAGACGTTTGAAGTACGTGCTAAAAAAACCTAGTCACGGTCGACGTTTTTTGGAAGTTTTCGGGGGAATGATTAGGCTTGATGATTTAGTATAGAATTTCCATGAAACGGAGTGCATAAAACAGTAAAAGTGTGCTTCAAATCGAACCCTACTTCGGAAACTCAAATCTGGGACGTTTGAAGTACGTGCTAAAAAAACCGAATCACGGTCGACGTTTTTTGGAAGTTTTGTGAGGAATGATTAGGCTTGATGATTTAGAATAGAGTTTCGAAGAAACGGAGTGCATAAAACAGTAATAGTGTGCTTCAAATCGAACCCTACTTCGGAAACCCAAATCTGAGACGTTTGAAGTACGTGCTAAAAAAACCGAGTCACGGTCGACGTTTTTTGGAAGTTTTCGGGGGAATGATTAGGCTCGATGATTTAGAATAGAATTTCGAAGAAACAGAGTGCATGAAACAGTAAAAGTGTGCTTCAAATCGAACCCTACTTCGGAAACCCAAATCTGAGACATTTGAAGTACGTGCTAAAAAAACCGAGTCACGGTCGACGTTTTTTGGAAGTTTTATGGGGAATGATTAGGCTCGATGATTTAGAATAGAATTTCGAAGAAACGGAGTGCATGAAACAGTAAAAGTGTGCTTCAAATCGAACCCTACTTCGGAAACCCAAATCTGGGACGTTTGAAGTA
>NW_019278339.1:0-850 GCF_002738345.1 Cucurbita maxima | reverse complement strand
GAATGATTAGGCTTGATGAAGAAGAATAGAATTTCCAACAAACGGAGTGCATCAAAATAGTAAAAGAGTGCTTCAAATCGAACCCTACTTCGGAAACCCAAATCTGGGACGTTTGAAGTAGGTGCTAGAAAACTGAGTCACGGTCGACGTGTTTCAAAACATTTGTTGGGAATGATTAGGCTTGATGATGTAGAATAAAATTTTGAACAAACGGAGTGCATCAAAACACTAAAAGAGTCCTTCAACTCGAACCCTAATTCGATAACCCTAATCTGGGACGTTTGAAGTACGTGGTAAAAAAACCGCGTCACGGTCGACGTTTTTCAAAACATTTGTGGGGAATGATTAGGATTGATGATGAAGAATACAATTTCGAACAAACGGAGTGCATCAAAACAATAAAAGAGTCCTTCAAATCAAACCCTAATTGAAAAACCCAAATCTGGGACGTTTGAAGTACGTGCTAAAAAAACCGAGTCACGGTCAACGTTTTTAAAAAGATTTTTGGGGAATGATTAAGCTTGATGATTTAGAATAGAATTTTGAAGAAACAGAGAGCATCAAAACAGTAAAAGAGTGCTTCAAATCGAACCCTATTTCGAAAACCCTAATCAGAGACGTTTGAAGTACGTGCTAAACAAACCGAGTCACGGTCGACGTTTTTCAAAACATTTGTGGGGAATGATTAGGCTTGATGATGTAGAATACAATTTCAAACAAACAGAGTGCATCAAAATAGTAAAAGAGTGCTTCAAATCGAAACCTACTTCGGAAACCCAAATCTGGGACGTTTGAAGTACGTGGTAAAAAAACCGCGTCACGGTCGACGTTTTTCAAAACATTTGTGGGG
>NW_019278338.1:0-850 GCF_002738345.1 Cucurbita maxima | reverse complement strand
TCGAAATTCTATTCTAAATCATCAAGCCTAATCATTCCTAAAAAATCTTTCGAAAAACGTCGACCGTAACTCGGTTTTTGTAGCACGTACTTCAAACGTCTCAGACTTGGGTTTCCGAAGTAGGGTTTGATTTGAAGAACTCTTGTACTGTTTTATGCACACCGTTTCTTCAAAATCCTAATCTAAATCATCAAGCCTAATCATTCCTCACAAAACTTTTGAAAATCGTAGACCGTGACTCGGTTTTTTTAGCATGTACTTCAAACGTCTCAGATTTGGGTTTCCGAAGTAGGGTTCGATATGCAGAACTCTTTTACTGTTTTATGCACATCGTTTCTTCGAAATCCTAATCTAAATCATCAAGCCTAATCATTCCTCACAAATCTTTCGAAAAACGTCGACCGTGACTCGGTTTTTTTAGCACGTACTTCAAACGTCCCAGATTTGGGTTTCTGAAGTAGGGTTCGATTTGAAGAACTATTTTACTTTTTTCTGCACACCGTTTCTTCGAAATTCTATTCTAAATCATCAAGCCTAATCATTCCTAAAAAATCTTTCGAAAAACGTCGACCGTAACTCGGTTTTTGTAGCACGTACTTCAAACGTCTCAGACTTGGGTTTCCGAAGTAGGGTTCGATTTGAAGAACTCTTTTACTGTTTTATGCACACCGTTTCTTCAAAATCCTAATCTAAATCATCAAGCCTAATCATTCCTCACAAAAATTTTGAAAAACGTAGACCGTGACTCGGTTTTTTTCGCATGTACTTCAAACGTCTCAGATTTGGGTTTCCGAAGTAGGGTTCGATATGCAGAACTCTTTTACTGTTTTATGCACATCGTTTCTTCGAA
>NW_019278337.1:0-850 GCF_002738345.1 Cucurbita maxima | reverse complement strand
TACACTACGTTTCTTAGAAAAATATTCTAAATCATCAAGCCTTATCATTCCTACCAAAATTTTCGAAAAACGTCGACTGTGACTCTGTTGTTTTAACACTCACTAACAACTTCCCTGTTTGGGTTTCTGAAGAAGGGTTCGATCTGAAGAACTCTTTTACTGTTTTATGCACTCCATTTCTTAGAAATAATATTCGAAGAAGGGTTCGATCTGAAGAACTCTTTTACTGTTTTATGCACTCCATTTCTTAGAAATAATATTCTAAATCATCAACGATCTGAAGAACTCTTTTACTGTTTTATGCACTCCATTTCTTAGAAATAATATTCTAAATCATCAAGTCTTATCATTCCTACCAAAAAGTTTTATGCACTCCATTTCTTAGAAATAATATTCTAAATCATCAAGTCTTATCATTCCTACCAAAAATTTCGAAAAACGTCGACTGTGACTCAGTTTTTTTAGCATGTACTAACAAGTTCCCTGTTTAGGTTTCCGAAGAAGGGTTCGATTTGAAGAACTNGATTTGAAGAACTCTTTTAATGTTTTATTCCCTCCGTTTCCTAGAAATAATATTCTAAATCCTCAAGCCTTATCATTTCTCACAAAACATTCGAAAAACGTCGACCGTGACTCGGTTATTTTAGGACGTACTAAAAACATCCCTATTTGGGTTTCCAAAGTAGGGTTCGATTTGAAGAAGTCTTTTACTGTTTTATGCATTCTGTTTCTTAGAAATAATATTCTAAATCATCAAGCCTGATCATTCCTCACAAAACTTTCGAAAAACGTCGACTCTAACTCGGTTTTTTTAGCACGTACTAAAAACTTCCTTGTTTGGGTTTCCGAA
>NW_019278336.1:508-851 GCF_002738345.1 Cucurbita maxima | reverse complement strand
CGAGTCACGATCGACGTTTTTCGAATGTTTTGTGGGGAATGATAAGGCTTGATGATTTTGAATATTATTTCTAAGAAATGGAGTGCATAAAAAAGTAAAAGAGTTCTTCAAATCGAACCCTACTTCGGAAACCCAAATCTTGGAAGTTTGAAGTACGTGCTAAAAAAACCTAGTCACGATCGACGTTTTTCGAATGTTATGTGAGGAAAGATAACGCTTGATGATTTAGAATATTATTTCTAAGAAACGGAGTGCATAAAATAGTAAAACAGTTCTTCAAATCGATCCCTACTTCGGAAACCCAAATCTGAGAAGTTTGAAGTACGTGCTAAAAAAACCGAGT
>NW_019278336.1:0-316 GCF_002738345.1 Cucurbita maxima | reverse complement strand
GAATCTTTTGTGGGGAATGATAATGCTTGATGATTTAGAATATTATTTCTAAGAAACAGAGTGCATGAAACAGTAAAAGAGTTCTTCAAATCGAACCCTACTTCGGAAACTCAAATCTGGGAAGTTTGAACTACGTGCTAAAAAAACCGAGTCACGATCGACGTTTTTCGAATGTTTTGTGAGGAATGTTAAGGCTTGATGATTTATTATATTATTTCTTAGAAATGGAGTGCATAAAAAAGTAAAAGAGTTCTTCAAATCGAACCCTACTTCGGAAACCCAAATCTGGGAAGTTTGAAGTACGTGCTAAAAAAAC
>NW_019278335.1:0-851 GCF_002738345.1 Cucurbita maxima | reverse complement strand
GGGCTTTCAGGAGATGTTGCTAGATTTTGTCCGGTTGGTACACGTCTTTTGAGACCCAAAGAAAGCACATTGTCACGCTCATCCCACTTTGCCTCGAGACCATTGAGATTGGACAAAATAGCAACTAAAGAAATCAACAAGAAGGCATAAACCATATTGACATTTTTAAGCAAGCCCATTTTGTCTTCACACAAGTATTCTAACTATGAAATCACAACTTTATATAAACTCTCTTAACAACTAATTTAGAAATGTAGTAATAGCTTTTTGTAAATATATTTCCATTTTTAAACAATTTATCATCTATAATGATATTTTGTTGGATAAATTTTCCTAATTTATTGGTAACCAATGATTTTTGAAAACTAATTAGGCTCTTGTAAGAAATATATCTAATCATTTCCATGTATTTTATTTTAGAAAAAATTCCATCTTGTTAAAAATATTTGCTGGAATCTTGTTAAAAATATTTGCATATAATTTTAAATCTAAAAGTGTCATGTTATTTATTTTTTTTTTTTTGTGTCACCATTTGTGCTTTAGTAATCCTCCCATTGACAAGTTTAGATACTCAATTATGTAGGAGCCGATTAACCTCCCATTTGTGCTTTAGTACTCATCCCATTGACAAGTGTCATGTAATTTTTGTATATTACATTGAATGCTTAGAAAATACATGCTAAATAAATGTTGTCTATTAAAACAATTTTAAATTATGCAATTTAAAAAAAAATAATAATCAAATAGTTGTTAAATTATCGAATTTTAGTCATATTTTAATAAATGAACATAAAAGACTATTTATTTGATGCTAGGTGACAACAAAATGAAGAAAACCACTCATCTATCAT
>NW_019278334.1:0-851 GCF_002738345.1 Cucurbita maxima | reverse complement strand
CTCTTGGAGTTCTCCTTCTCCCAAGCTATTTGCCCTTTGAGCAAGGTGTAACAATTCTTGCATATCAAAGTACGCTTGCCTATCCACTTGATGAGCAAGTTGTCAGTTTAACCCACCAAGAAATCTAATCATTGTATCTTCTTCATCTTCATCAATACATGCTCTATTCATAAGGGTCTACATTTCTTTGTAATATTCTTCAACACTTTTGGATCCCTGTTGTAAAGTAGAGTTTTTGCTTGAGTACTCGAGAATAATGCTTAGGAATGTACCTTTTTCTCATTAATGTCTTCAATTCCTCCCAAGTTCCAATTGGTTCTTCATAATTTCTCCTCCACTCTGATTTCAAAGATGTTCACCATATAATGGCGTAATCACAAAATTCATCCATAGCAAACTTCAACTTTCTTTCTTCACTAAAATTGTTGCAATCGAAGACATGCTCAATTTTGCTCTCATATTGCAAATACTCCTCTGGATCAGATCTCCTAAAGAAAGTTGGAATTTTTAGCTTTACTCCCTCGACTCCTTTTTCTTTTTCTCTCTCATACTGGTACTACCTCTCAATTCTTTTTGGTGCTAAAATTTCTCTACCCCTTCTTCTGACTCTTCCTCCCCCTAGACCGACATCTCTCCCTCCCCTAGGACTATGTCCCGCTAAAAGAGTGACATTGTCATCTTCTTCATTTTCAACTCCTTCATTCAAGAGTACTTCCTTCCTTTGAAGATTACCTAAGGCTATTTCAGTTCGCTCCATTCGGTCTGTCAATGTACTAATAATTGTATTCAAACGAGTAATTGTTCCAACCTATACTTCTCTCCACTTAGCTTCATTGATCTCCCCTCCATTT
>NW_019278333.1:0-851 GCF_002738345.1 Cucurbita maxima | reverse complement strand
GATTAGGCTTGATGATTTAGAATAGAATTTTGAAGAAACAGAGTGCATCAAAACAGTAAAAGAGTGCTTCAAATCGAACCCTATTTCGAAAACCCTAATCAGAGACGTTTGAAGTACGTGCTAAAAATACCGAGTCACGGTCGACATTTTTCAAAACTTTTGTGTGGAATGATTAGGCTTGATGAAGAAGAATAGAATTTCCAACAAACGGAGTGCATCAAAATAGTAAAAGAGTGTTTCAAATCGAACCCTACTTCGGAAACCCAAATCTGGGACGTTTGAAGTACGTGCTAAAAAACTGAGTCACGGTCGACGTGTTTCAAAACATTTGAGGGGAATGATTAGGCTTGATGATGTAGAATAAAATTTTGAACAAACGGAGTGCATCAAAACACTAAAAGAGTCCTTCAACTCGAACCCTAATTCGATAACCCTAATCAGAGACGTTTGAAGTACGTGTTAAAAAAACTGAGTCACGGTCATCGTGTTTCAAAACTTTTGTGGGGAATGATTAGGCTTGATGATTTAGAATAGAATTTAAAAGAAACAGAGTGCATCAAAACACTAAAAGAGTTCTTCAAATCAAACCCTAATTCGAAAAACCAAATCAGGGACGTTTGAGGTACATGCTAAAAAAACCGAGTCACGGTCGACATTTTTCAAAACTTTTGTGGGGAATGATTAGGCTTGATGAAGAAGAATAGAATTTTCAACAAACGGAGTTCATCAAAATAGTAAAAGAGTGCTTCAAATCGAACGCTACTTCGGAAACCCAAATCTGGGACGTTTGAAGTACGTGCTAAAAAACTGAGTCACGGTCGACGTGTTTCAAAACATTTGTGGGGAATGAT
>NW_019278332.1:0-851 GCF_002738345.1 Cucurbita maxima | reverse complement strand
AGGTGGGGTGGAGTTGGGTGCCTTCGGGCGTCCAACATGAGCCTCGTCGAGCGTGCGGCGTTGTGGTGACGCCGTCGGGCCATCCTTGGGGCAGCCCTATGTTTTGAAGGCGTGTGGTGCCAGGACAAGTTCGGCTGGTTGGAATCGGGTGCCGTTGGGCGTGCGACATGAGACTAGTTGGGCATGGAATGTCGCCTTCTAACTTGTGCTGCCTTCGGGATGGTGGATGGTCGGAACGACGACAAAGCGTGCAAGGTGGGGTGGAGTTGGGTGCCTTCGGGCGTCCAACATGAGCCTCGTCGAGCGTGCAGCGTTGTGGTGACGCTGTCGGGCCATCCTTGGGGCAGCCCTATGTTTTGAAGGCGTGTGGTGCCAGAACATGTTCGGCTGGTTGGAATCGGGTGCCTTTGGGCGTGCGACATGAGACTAGTTGGGCATGGAATGTGGCCTTCTAACTTGTGCTGCCTTCGGGATGGTGGATGGTCGGAACGACGACAAAGCGTGCAAGGTGGGGTGGAGTTGGGTGCCTTCGGGCGTCCAACATGAGCCTCGTCGAGCGTGCGGCGTTGTGGTGACGCCGTCGGGCCATCCTTGGGGCAGCCCTATGTTTTGAAGGCGTGTGGTGCCAGAACATGTTTGGCTGGTTGGAATCGGGTGCCTTTGGGCGTGCGACATGAGACTAGTTGGGCATGGAATGTGGCCTTCTAACTTGTGCTGCCTTCGGAATGGTGGATGGTCGGAGCGACGACAAAGCGTGCAAGGTGGGGTGGAGTTGGGTGCCTTCGGGCGTCCAACATGAGCCTCGTCGAGCGTGCGGCGTTGTGGTGACGCCGTCGGGCCATCCTTGGGGC
>NW_019278331.1:401-878 GCF_002738345.1 Cucurbita maxima | reverse complement strand
ATATTATTTCTAAGAAACGGAGTGCGTAAAACAGTAAAAGAGTTCTTCAAATGGAACCCTTCTTCCGAAACCCTAACAGGGAAGTATGTAGTACGTGCTAAAAAAACCGAGTCACGGAAGACGTTTGTCGAAAGTTTTGTGAGAAATGATAAGGCTAGATGATTTAGAATATTATTTCTAAGAAACGGAGTGCGTAAAACAGTAAAAGAGTTCTTCAAATGGAACCCTTCTTCCGAAACCCTAACAGGGAAGTTTGTAGTACGTGCTAAAAAAACCGAGTCACGGTCGACGTTTGTCGAAAGTTTTGTGAGGAATGATAAGGCTAGATGATTTAGAATATTATTTCTAAGAAACGGAATGCGTAACACAGTAAAAGAGTTCTTCAAATGGAACCCTGCTCCGGAAACCCAAACAGAGAAGTTTGTAGTACGTGCTAAAAAACCGAGTCACGGTCGACGTTTGTCGAAAGTTTTGTGA
>NW_019278331.1:0-391 GCF_002738345.1 Cucurbita maxima | reverse complement strand
AAATGGAACCCTTCTTCCGAAACCCTAACAGGGAAGTATGTAGTACGTGCTAAAAAAACCGAGTCACGGAAGACGTTTGTCGAAAGTTTTGTGAGAAATGATAAGGCTAGATGATTTAGAATATTATTTCTAAGAAACGGAGTGCGTAAAACAGTAAAAGAGTTCTTCAAATGGAACCCTTCTTCCGAAACCCTAACAGGGAAGTATGTAGTACGTGCTAAAAAAACTGAGTCACGGTCGACGTTTGTCGAAAGTTTTGTGAGAAATGATAAAGCTAGATGATTTAGAATATTATTTCTAAGAAACGGAGTGCGTAAAACAGTAAAAGAGTTCTTCAAATGGAACCCTTCTTCCGAAACCCTAACAGGGAAGTTTGTAGTACGTGCTAAAA
>NW_019278330.1:0-851 GCF_002738345.1 Cucurbita maxima | reverse complement strand
CTCCGTTTCTTAGAAATAATATTCTAAATCATCAAGCCTTATAATTCCTCATAAAGTTTTCGCAAAACGTCGATCGTGACTCGGTTTTTTTAGCACGTACTAAAAACATCCCTGTTTGTGTTTCCGATGAAGGGTTCGATTTGAAGAACACTCTTACTGTTTTATGCACTTCGTTTCTTAGAAATAATATTCTAAATCATCAAGCTTTATCATTCCTCACAAAACTTTCGAAAAACGTCGACCGTGACTCGGTTTTTTTAGCACGTACTAAAAACTTCGCTGTTTGGGTTTCCGAAGAAGGGTTCGATTTGAAGAACTCTTTTACTGTTATATGCACTCAGTTTCTTAGAAATAATATTCTAAATCATCAAGCCTTATCATTCCTCACAAAACTTTCGAAAAACGTCAACCGTGACTCGGTTTTTTTAGCACGTACTAAAAACTTCTCTGTTTGTGTTTCCGAAAAAGGGTTCGATTTGAAGAACTCTTTTACTATTTTACGCACTCCGTTTCTTAGAAATAATATTCTAAATCATCAAGCCTTATCATTCCTCACAAAACTTTCGCAAAACGTCGACCTTGACTCGGTTTGTTTAGCACGTACTAAAAACTTCGCTGTTTGGGTTTCCGAAGAAGGGTTCGATTTGAAGAACTCTATTACTGTTTTATGCACTCCGTTTCTTAGAAATAATATTCTAAATCATCAAGCCTTATCATTCTTCAAAAAACTTTCGAAAAACGTCGATCGTGACTCGGTTTGTTTAGCACGGACCGAAAACATACCTATTTGGGTTTCCGAAGAAGGGTTCGATTTGAAGAACTCTTTTACTGTTTTATGCACTCCGTTTCTT
>NW_019278329.1:0-852 GCF_002738345.1 Cucurbita maxima | reverse complement strand
GAAAGTTTTGTGAGGAATGATAAGGCTTGATGATTTAGAATATTATTTCTAAGAAACGGAGTGCATAAAACAGTAAAAGAGTTCTTCAAATCGAACCCTTCTTCGGGATCCCAAATATGGAAGTTTTTAGTCCGTGCTAAAAAAACTGAGTCACGGTCATCGTTTTTCGAGAGTTTTGTGTGGAATGATAAGGCTTGATGATTTAGAATATTATTTCTGAGAAACGGAGTGCATAAAAGTGTAAAAGAGTTCTTCAAATCGTTCCCTTCTTCGGAAACCCAAACAGGGAAGGTTTTAGTACGTGCTAAAAAGACCGAGTCACGGTCGACGTTTTAGGAAAGCTTTGTGAGGAATGATAAGGCTTGATGATTTAGAATATTATTTCTGAGAAACGGAGTGCATAAAACAGTAAAAGAGTTTTTCAAGTCGAACCCTTCTTCGGAATCCCAAATATGGAAGTTTGCAGTCCGTGCTAAAAAAACCGAGTCACGGTCATCGTTTTTCGAAAGTTTTATGTGGAATGATAAGGATTGATGATTTAGAATATTATTTCTAAGAAACGGAGTGCATAAAACAGTAAAAGAGTTCTTCAAATCGAACCCTTCTTCGGAATCCCAAATAGGGAAGTTTTCAGTCCGTGCTAAAAAAACCGAGTCACGGTCATCGTTTTTCGAAAGTTTTGTGTGGAATGATAAGGATTGATGATTTTGAATATTATTTCTAAGAAACGGAGTGCATAAAACAGTAAAAGAGTTCTTAAAATCGAACCTTTCTTCGTTATCCCAAATAGGGAAGTTTTTCAGTCCGTGCTAAAAAAACCGAATCACGGTCATCGTTTTTCGAAAGTTTTGT
>NW_019278328.1:0-852 GCF_002738345.1 Cucurbita maxima | reverse complement strand
TCCACTGTAACCACCATTGTTAGTGATGGGAAGATCAGAGAACACTATGTGAGGATTAACAAATGGCCAAGGATGTTGGTGTCGAGGAATGAAGATTGGAGCTGGGAGATGTCGAATCACTTCACCTTGTACTCAAGCATACCTGATACTGAGAAGGACGGTGGGACAGGGCCACTTTAAAGTAACATAATCAAATTAGTTCCCTCCTTGAATCTTGTCTTCTGGCAAGACATTAGCCAAAAGGGTCACAAACGGCTGGTGACGAATGATTGTTTGCTCTTTCTTGTAGAGGCTGCTGTTTTGCTGTGTACAGAAGTTTGCTGAGTCATAGGATTTGGTACTGGTTTTAGGTCGCATGTTCTTTTGATCCTTAGCATAATAATGGAAGGTAGATTTTGTGTTTGTAGATAATGCTTGCTTGTAAGTAGTAGGGTTTGTTTGTAATTAATAAGTTAGACTAATATTGAACATCCATTTAGTCAATTTGGTTTTATATGTATGCTAAGTTTTGAGCTTATTTGGTCAAATTATTGATACAACGTTTCAAATGCTTAAGAAACTTTGAAGAATACATGTTTCTAATTTACGAAGTTTGAGACATGATATATATATTTAAAAAATATTAGGACTACAATATGTTAATAAATATTAGTTCGCATGATCTTTCAACTAAACTTTCAACTAAACGATCAAATTTTCTATCTCAAACATTGTTAAATCAAGAAAAAAACACAAAATTTATAAATCTACCATTTATTGATTGATGCTAATTTGTACATTAGCTTAGAGTACATAAACCAAGGTGCACGAGCACAAATGTGTCAAAATTGGACACTTCATGTCTCCTCGTAA
>NW_019278327.1:0-852 GCF_002738345.1 Cucurbita maxima | reverse complement strand
GCGCACATCATGCCCGCCAACACCTGCGCGCGCTACCGCTAGGAGGTTAACCCGCGCGCGCTACCCCCGTGCACACGCCGAGCCCCATCCTACGCTGCGCGCGATACGTGTCCTACCAACAGCATATCAAAAGTGTTGGATTTTACCTCCATTAAAAAACAAAAAAAAAAACACCACACCCAATGATGTGGCAGCGAAAGAATGCTTATCTCAAATGCTTATTTCATACCGGAGCAAGTACGTTACACCAAGACGTCCACCATGACCTTGTGCTTACAACCATCACCCATTAATTGCGAAAGTACGTGTGGAGTGATCGGTTTGCTGTAATTTTTTTCCTGGGAGATAAGCAAGATGAAAGAATGATTCCCACAAAATTTCTAGAGCAAGTACACTACACCATGACCTTGTGCTCACAACCATCACCCATTAATGGCGAAAGTACGTGTGGAGTGATCGGTTTGCTGTAATTTTTTTCCTGGGAGATAAGCAAGATGAAAGAATGATTCCCACAAAATTTCAGATTTTTTTGACGGCTGTAGCTATTTTTTCTAATTTCGCATTATTTAATGTTGAAAAATTCATTAAAAAAAATTGGTCGGTTGAAAGGTCATGAAACTTGATTTATAGACCCATGAGAATGTCCCATTCGTGAATCAGTCGAGTTCCCGGAAAAAAACATGGTAAAACTCGAGATATTCGACCGTATGACGGCTCGGAAAAATCGTGTCTGGGCCTGGCAGACCAAAAATGCCTCAAAATGTACTATATAGGGGGGTGACTAGTCTGCATGGGCTGGCCACGGGGGCGCCCCCTATATCCTCCGCCACCCCCACGCCCCAAGCACTATGC
>NW_019278326.1:0-852 GCF_002738345.1 Cucurbita maxima | reverse complement strand
TAATTTGTGAACCCTAATCCAGGAAGTTTGAACCACGTGATAAAAAAACTGAGTAGCGGTCGGCGTTTTTCGAAATTCCTGCTCGGAGTGATCGGGAATAATGATTTAGAATAGAATTTTGAAGAAAAGGAGTGTATAAAACAGTAAAAGAGTGCTATAAATCGATTCCCTAACCAGGTTACTTTGAAGTACGTGCTAAAAAAACTGTGTCACGGTCGACGTTTCTCGAAACTTTTGTTGGGAATGTTTAGTTTAGTCTTGATGATTTAGAATAGAATGTCAAAGAAACGGAGTGCATAAAACAGTAAAAGAGTGCTTTAAATCGATTCCCTAACCTGGTTAGTTAGAAGTACGTGCTAAAAAACTGTGTCACGGTCGACGTTTCTCGAAACTTTTGTTGGGAATGTTTAGTTTAGTCGTGATGATTTAGAATAGAATCTCAAAGAAACGGAGTGTAGAAAAATAGTACTTAAAATCGAAACCCTAATTTGTGAACCCTAATCCAGGAAGTTTGAACCACGTGATAAAAAAACTGAGTAGCGGTCGGCGTTTTTCGAAATTCCTGCTCGGAGTGATCGGGAATAATGATTTAGAATAGAATTTTGAAGAAATGGAGTGCATAAAACAGTAAAAGAGTGCTTTAAATCGATTCCCTAACCTGGTTAGTTAGAAGTACGTGCTAAAAAACTGTGTCACGGTCGACGTTTCTCGAAATTCCTGCTCGTAGTGATCGGGAATAATGATTTAGAATAGAATTTTAAAGAAATGGAGTGCATAAAACAGTAAAAGAGTGCTTTAAATCGATTCCCTAACCTGGTTACTTTGAAGTACGTGCTAAAAAAACTGTGTCAC
>NW_019278325.1:643-852 GCF_002738345.1 Cucurbita maxima | reverse complement strand
TTTTTCTTTCAATTTCTCCCAGTTCTTTTCTTCCTTTCTCTACAAATGAGAACCTCCCCCGCTCACGCCCATCGCGTTTCGATCATGCCGCCCCGCATGCGTTAAATCCGATTTTGTGCGCATGGCAGTGGGGTGCGATCATACCAGCACTAATGCATCGGATCCCATCAGAACTCCGCAGTTAAGCGTGCTTGGGCCGAGAGTAGTAC
>NW_019278325.1:0-548 GCF_002738345.1 Cucurbita maxima | reverse complement strand
TTTCAATTTCTCCCAGTTCTTTTCTTCCTTTCTCTACAAATGAGAACCTCCCCCGCTCACGCCCATCGCGTTTCGATCATGCCGCCCCGCATGCGTTAAATCCGATTTTGTGCGCATGGCATGTCTGATGCGATCATACCAGCACTAATGCACCGGATCCCATCAGAACTCTGCAGTTAAGCGTGCTTGGGCGAGAGTAGTAAGAAGCTGGGTGACCACTTGGGAAGTCCTCGTGTTGCACCCCTTTTTTTCTTTCAATTTCTCCGAGTTCTTTTCTTCCTTTCTCTACAAATGAGAACCTCCCCCGCTCACGCCCATCGCGTTTCGATCATGCCGCCCCGCATGCGTTAAATCCGATTTTGTGCGCATGGCATGTCGGGTGCGATCATACCAGCACTAATGCACCGGATCCCATCAGAATTCCGTAGTTAAGCGTCCTTGGGCGAGAGTAGTACCAACTTGGGTGACCACTTGGGAAGTCCTCGTGTTGCACCCCTTTTTTTCTTTCAATTTCTCCGAGTTCTTTTCTTCCTTTCTCTACAAATGAG
>NW_019278324.1:0-852 GCF_002738345.1 Cucurbita maxima | reverse complement strand
GTTTTTCAAAACTTTTGTGGGGAAAGATTAGGCTTGATGATGTAGAATACAGTTTCGAACAAACGGAGTGCATCAAAACAGTAAAAGAGTCCTTCAAATCGAACCCTAATTCGTAAACTCACATTTGAGACATTTAAAGTACGTGGTAAAAAAACCGAGTCACGATCGACATTTTTAAAAAGTTTTGTGGGGAATTATTATGCTTGATGATTTAGAATAGAATTTCGAAGAAACGAAGTGCATCAAAACAGTAAAAGAGTTCTTCAAATTGAACCCTACTTCGGAAACCCAAATCTCGGACGTTTGAAGTACTCGCTAAAAAAACCGAGTCACGGTCGACATTTTTAAAAAGTTTTGTTGGGAACGATCAGGCTCGATGATTTAGAATAGAATTTCGAAGAAACGGAGTGCATAAAACAGTAAAAGAGTGCTTCAAAACGAACCCTATTTCGAAAAACCCTAATCTATGACGTTTGAAGTACGTGTTAAAAAAACAGAGTTACGGTCGACGTTTTCCAAAACTTTTGTGAGGATTGATTTGGCCTGATGATGTTCAATAGAATTTCGAACAAATGGAGTGCATCAAAAAAGTAAAAGAGTGCTTCAAATCGAACCCTACTTCGGAAACCTAAATCTGGTACGTTTGAAGTACGTGCTAAAAAAACCGAGTCACGATCAACGTTTTGCTAAAGTTTTGTGAGGAATGTTTACGGTTGATGATTTCAAATAGAATTTCGAAGATCGGTGTGCATAAAAAAGTTAACGAGTTCTTCAAATCGAACCCTAATTTGGGAACCCAAATCTGGGACGTTTGAAGTACGTTCTAAAATAACTGAGTCACGGTCGACGTTT
>NW_019278323.1:0-853 GCF_002738345.1 Cucurbita maxima | reverse complement strand
CACGTACTTCAAACGTCCCCGATTTGTGTTTTCGAAGTAGGGTTCGATATGACGAACTCTTTTACTGTTTTATGCACTCCGTTTCTTTGAAACTATATTCTAAATCATCAAGCCTAATCATTCCTCACAAAACTTTCGAAAATCGTCAACAGTGACTTGGTTTTTTTCGCACGTACTTCAAACGTTCCCGATTTGTGTTTCCGAAGCAGGGTTCGATTTGAAGAACTCTTTTACTGTTTTATGCACTCCGTTTCTTCGAAACTATATTAGAATCATCAAGCCTAATCATTCCTCACAAAACTTTCGAAAATCGTCGACAGTGTCTCGGTTTTTTCGCACGTACTTCAAACGTCCCAGTTTTGGGTTTCCGAAGTAGGGTTATATTTTAAGAACGCTTTTACTATTTTATGCACTCCGTTTCTTCGAAACTATATCCTAAATCATCAAGCCTAATCATTCCTCACAAAACTTTCGAAAATCGTCGAAAGGGACTAGGTGTTTTTTGGCACGTACTTCAAACGTCCCCGATTTGTGTTTTCGAAGTAGGGTTCGATTTGACGAACTCTTTTACTGTTTTATGCACTCCGTTTCTTCGAAACTATATTCTAAATCATCAAGCCTAATCATTCCTCACAAAACTTTCGAAAATCGTCGACAGTGACTCGGTTTTTTTTGCACGTACTTCAAACGTCCCAGATTTGGGTTTCCGAAGTAGGGTTTGATTTAAAGAACTCTTTTACTGTTTTATGCACTCCGTTTCTTCGAAACTATATTGTAAATCATCAAGCCTAATCATTCCTCACAAAACTTTCGAAAATCGTCGAAAGAGACTAGGTGTTTTTTGGCATGTACT
>NW_019278322.1:656-853 GCF_002738345.1 Cucurbita maxima | reverse complement strand
GTCAAAGAAACGGAGTGTAGAAAAATAGTACTTAAAATCGAAACCCTAATTTCTGAACCCTAATCCAGGAAGTTTGAACCACGTGATAAAAAAACTGAGTAGCGGTCGGCGTTTTTCGAAATTCCTAATCTGATTGATCGGGAATAATGATTTAGAATAGAATTTTGAAGAAATGAAGTGCATAAAACAGTAAAAGA
>NW_019278322.1:0-247 GCF_002738345.1 Cucurbita maxima | reverse complement strand
TGGGAATGTTTAGTTTAGTCTTGATGATTTAGAATAGAATGTCAAAGAAACGGAGTGTAGAAAAATAGTACTTAAAATCGAAACCCTAATTTGTGAACCCTAATCCAGGAAGTTTGAACAACGTGATAAAAAAACTGAGTAGCGGTCGGCGTTTTTCGAAATTCCTGCTCTGAGTGATCGGGAATAATGATTTAGAATAGAATTTTGAAGAAATGGAGTGCATAAAACAGTAAAAGAGTGCTTTAAA
>NW_019278321.1:0-852 GCF_002738345.1 Cucurbita maxima | reverse complement strand
CGGAGTGCACAAAACAGTAAAAGTGTGCTTCAAATGGAACCCTACTTCGGAAACCATTAATTTGGGATGTTTGAAGTACATGTTAAAAAAACCGAGTCACGGTCGACGTTTTTTGAAGTTTTGTGGGAAATGATTAGGCTTGATGATTTAGAATAGAATTTCGAAGAAACGGAGTGCATAAAACAGTAAAAGTGTGCTTCAAATCGAACCCTACTTCGGAAACCCAAATCTGGGACGTTTGAAGTACGTGCTAAAAAAACCGATTGACGGTCGACATTTTTTGGAAGTTTTGTGGGGAATGACTAGGTATGATGATTTAGAATAGAATTTCGAAGAAACGGAGTGAATAAAACAGTAAAAGTGTGCTTCAAATTGAACCCTACTTCGGAAACTTAAATCTGGGACGTTTGAAGTACGTGCTAAACAAACCGAGTCACTGTCGAAGTTTTTTGGAAGTTTTGGGGGGAATGATTAGGCTTGATGATTTAGAATAGAATTTCGAAGAAACGGAGTGAATAAAAAAGAAAAAGTGTGCTTCAAATCGAACCCTATTCGGAAACCCAAATCTGGGACGTTTGAAGTACGTGCTAAAAAAACCGATTGACGGTCGACATTTTTTGGAAGTTTTGTGGGGAATGATTAGGCTTGATGATTTAGAATAGAATTTCGAAGAAACGGAGTGCATAAAACAGTAAAAGTGTGCATCAAATCGAACCCTACTTCGGAAACCCAAATCTGGGACGTTTGAAGTACGTGCTAAAAAAACCGAGTCGCGGTCGAAGTTTTTTGGATGTTTTGGGGGGAATGATTAGGCTTGATGATTTAGAATAGAATTTCGAAGAAACGGAGTGC
>NW_019278320.1:0-853 GCF_002738345.1 Cucurbita maxima | reverse complement strand
AGATTTGGGTTTCCGAAGTAGGGTTCGATTTGATGAACTCTTTTACTGTTTTATGCACACCGTTTCTTCGAAATCCTATTCTAAATCATAAAGCCTAATCATTCCTCTCAAATCTTTCGAAAAATTTAGACCATGACTCGGTTTTTTTAGCACGTTTTTCAAACGTCCCAGACTTGGGTTTCCGAAGTAGGGTTCGATTTGAAGAACTCTTTTACTGTTTTATGCACACCGTTTCTTCGAAGTTCTATTCTAAGTCATCAAGCCTAATCATTCCACACAAATCTCTCGACAAACGTCGACCGTGACTCGGTTTCTTTAGCACGTACTTCAAACGTCCCAGATTTGGGTTTCCGAAGTAGGGTTCGATTTGAAGAACTCTTTTACTGTTTTATGCACACCGTTTCTTCGAAATTCTATTCTAAGTCATCAAGCCTAATCATTCCACACAAATCTTTCGACAAACGTCGACCGTGACTCGGTTTCTTTAGCACGTACTTCAAACGTCCCAGATTTTAGTTTCCGAAGTAGGGTTCGATTTGAAGAACTCTTTTACTGTTTTATGCACACCGTTTCTTCGAAATCCTATTCTAAATCATCAAGCCTAATCATTCCACACAAATATTTCGACAAACGTCGACCGTGACTCGGTTTCTTTAGCACGTACTTCAAACGTCCCAGATTTTAGTTTCCGAAGTAGGGTTCGATTTGAAGAACTCTTTTACTGTATTATGCACACCGTTTCTTCGAAATCATATTCTAAATCATCGAGCCTAATCATTCCTCACAAAACTTTTGAAAACCTCGACCGTGACTCGGTTTTTTTAGCACGTACTACAAACGTCCTAGATTTGGG
>NW_019278319.1:0-853 GCF_002738345.1 Cucurbita maxima | reverse complement strand
TCAAGCATAATCATTCCCCACAAAACTTTTTAAAAATGTCGAGCGTGACTCGGTTTTTTTACCACATACTTCAAACGGCCCAGATTTGGGTATTCGAATTAGGGTTCGATTTGAAGGACTTTTTTACGGTTTTGATGCACACCGTTTGTTGGAAATTCTATTCGGAATCATTATGCCGAATCATTCCCCACAAAACTTTTTAAAAATGTCGAGCGTGACTCGGTTTTTTTACCATATACTTCAAACGGCCCAGATTTGTGTATTCGAATTAGGGTTCGATTTGAAGGACTCTTTTACTGTTTTGATGCACACCGTTTGTTGGAAATTCTATTCTAAATCATTATGCCGATTCATTCCCCACAAAAGTTTTGAAAAACGTCGACCGTGACTCGGTTTTTTTAGCACGTACTTCAAACGTCCCAGATTTGGGTTTCCGAAGTTGGATTCGATTTGAAGCACACTTTTACTGTTTTATGCACTCCGTTTCTTTGAAACTCTTTTCTAAATCCTCAAGCATAATCATTCCCCACAAAACTTTTTAAAAATGTCGAGCGCGACTCGGTTTTTTTACCACATACTTCAAACGGCCCAGATTTGGGTATTCGAATTAGGGTTCGATTTGAAGGACTCTTTTACTGTTTTGATGCACACTGTTTGTTGGAACTTCTATTCTAAATCATTAAGCAAAATCATTCCCCACAAAAGTTTTGAAAAACGTCGACCGTTACTCGGTTTTTTTAGCACGTACTTCAAACGTTCCCGATTTGGGTATTCGAATTAGGGTTCGATTTGAAGGATTCTTTTACGGTTTTGATGCACACCGTTTGTTGGAAATTCTATTCTAAATCATTAT
>NW_019278318.1:615-853 GCF_002738345.1 Cucurbita maxima | reverse complement strand
CGCCCCCGTGGCCAGCCCATGCAGACTAGTCACCCCCCTATATAGTACATTTTGAGGCATTTTTGGTCTGCCAGGCCTAGACACGATTTTTCCGAGCCGTCATACGGTCGAATATCTCGAGTTTTACGATGTTTTTTTCCGGGAACTCGACTGATTCACGAATGGGACATTCTCATGGGTCTACAAACCAAGTTTCATGACTTTTCAACCGACCAATTTTTTTTAATGAATTTTTCAA
>NW_019278318.1:0-272 GCF_002738345.1 Cucurbita maxima | reverse complement strand
TTCTTTCGCTGCCACATCATTGGGTGTGGTGTTTTTTTTTTGTTTTTTAATGGAGGTAAAATCCAACACTTTTGATATGCTGTTGGTAGGACACGTATCGCGCGCAGCGTAGGATGGGGCTCGGCGTGTGCACGGGGGTAGCGCACGCGGGTTAACCTCCTAGCGGTAGCGCGCGCAGGTGTTGGCGGGCATGATGTGCGCGCAAGGGCGATGGGGGCGCTGCTGCGGCGTGGGGCTCGGCGCGCGCACGAGGGGGCGGGCACTGGCGCCCC
>NW_019278317.1:0-852 GCF_002738345.1 Cucurbita maxima | reverse complement strand
GGAAGAAGGGTTCCATTTGAAGAACTCTTTTACTGTTTTACGCACTCCGTTTCTTAGAAATAATATGCTAAATCATCTAGCCTTATCATTCCTCACAAAACTTTCGACAAACGTCGACCGTGACTCGTTTTTTTAGCACGTACTACAAACTTCCCTGTTAGGGTTTCGGAAGAAGGGTTCCATTTGAAGAACTCTTTTACTGTTTTACGCACTCCGTTTCTTAGAAATAATATTCTAAATCATCTAGCCTTATCATTCGTCACAAAACTTTCGACAAACGTCGACCGTGACTCAGTTTTTCAGCACGTACTACAAACTTCTCTATTTGGGTTTCCGAAGCAGGGTTCCATTTGAAGAACTTTTTTACTTTTTTACGCATTCCGTTTCTTAGAAATAATATTCTAAATCATCTAGCCTTATCATTCCTCACAAAACTTTCGACAAACGTCGACCGTGACTCGGTTTTTTTAGCACGTACTACATACTTCTCTGTTAGGGTTTCGGAAGAAGGGTTCCATTTGAAGAACTCTTTTACTGTTTTACGCACTCCACTTCTTAGAAATAATATGCTAAATCATCTAGCCTTATCATTCCTCACAAAACTTTCGACAAACGTCGACCGTGACTCGGTTTTTTAGCACGTACTACAAACTTCTCTGTTTGGGTTTCCGGAGCAGGGTTCCATTTGAAGAACTCTTTTACTGTTTTACGCATTCCGTTTCTTGGAAATAATATTCTAAATCATCTAGCCTTATCATTCCTCACAAAACTTTCGACAAACGTCGACCGTGACTCGGTTTTTTTAGCACGTACTACATACTTCCCTGTTAGGGTTTCGGAAGAAGGGTTCCA
>NW_019278316.1:0-853 GCF_002738345.1 Cucurbita maxima | reverse complement strand
ATTTTGTGAATTAGGCTTTCGATTTTAAGAAATTTATTGCTGCTTTATACACTCCGAATCTTCGACATTTAATTCGAAATCATCGTGCCTAATCATTCCCCACAAAAGTTTTCAAAACCATTCACAGGTTCTAGTTTTTTTTTAGCACGTGTTTCAAAAGTTCCTGTTTGGGGTTTACGAAATAGGGTTTCAATTTTCTAGTTTTTTTTTAGCACGTGTTTCAAAAGTTCCTGTTTGGGGTTTACGAAATAGGGTTTCAATTTTAAGCACTTTTTTACTGCTTCATACACTCTGTTTCTTCGACCCTTTGTATTCAATCATCATGCCTAATCATTCCCCGTGAAAGTTTTGAAAAACATGGACAGCTACTCGGTTTTTTTAGCACATTTTTCAAACGTCCCGGTTTGGGGTTTTCGAATTAGGGTTACGATTTTAAGCCATTTTTAACTGCTTTATACACAATGTTATTTCGACATTCTGTTGTAAATCATCATGCTTAATCATTCCCCAGAAAAGTTTCTTAAAATATGGACATTTACTCGGTTTTCGTAGCACGTGTTTCATACGTCTCGGTTCTGGATTTTTTGAATTAGACTTTCGATTTTAAGAAATTTATTGCTGCTTTATACACTCCGTTTCTTCGACATTCAATTCAAAATCATCGTGCCTAATCATTCCCCACAAAAGTTTTCAAAAACATTCGCAGTTTCTAGTTTTTTGTAGCAAGTGTTTCAAAAGTTCCTGTTTGGGGTTTACGAAATAGCGTTTCAATTTTAAGCACTTTTTTACTGCTTCATACACTCCGTTTCTTCGACCCTCTATATTCAATCATCATGCCTAATCATTCCCCATG
>NW_019278315.1:0-853 GCF_002738345.1 Cucurbita maxima | reverse complement strand
TTTTACTGTTATATGCACTCCGTTTCTTCCAAATTCTATTCTAAATCATTATGCTCGATCGCTCCCAAAAGGAATTTCGGAAAACGTCGACCGCAACTAAGTTATTTTAGCAGATGGTGAAAACGTCTTGGATTATGGTTCACAAAATAGGGCTTCGATTTTAAGCACTCTTTTACTGTTTTTCCACACTCCGTTTATTCGACATTCTATTCTAAATCATCAATACTAAACATTCCACACAAAAGTTTCGAAAAACGTCCAACGCTACTCAGTTTTTTTAGCAGGTGGTGAAAACGTCCTGGATTATGGTTCACAAAATAGGGCTTCGATTTTAATTTTACTGTTTTTCCACACTCCGTTTATTCGACATTCTATTCTAAATAATCAATACTAAACATTCCACACAAAAGTTTCAAGAAACGTCGACCGTGACGCAGTTTTTTTAGCACGTACTTGTAACGTCCAAGGTTAAGGAATCGATTTTAGGCACTCTTTTACTGTTTTATGCACTCCGTTTCTTCCAAATTCTATTCTAAATCATTATGCTCGATTGCTCCCAAAAGGAATTTCGAAAAACATCGACCGCTACTAAATTTTTTTAGCTGATGGTTAAAACGTCCTGGATTATGGTTCACAAATATGGCTTCGATTTTAAGCACTCTTTTACTGTTTTTCCACACTCCGTTTATTCGACATTCTATTCTAAATCATCAATGCTAAACATTTCACACAAAAGTTTCGAAAAACGTCCAACGCTACTCAGTTTTTTTAGCAGGTGGTGAAAACGTCCTGGATTATGGTTCACAAAATAGGGCTTCGATTTTAAGCACTCTTTTACTGTTTTTCCACACTC
>NW_019278314.1:0-853 GCF_002738345.1 Cucurbita maxima | reverse complement strand
TTGAGGAATGATTAGGCTTGATGATTTAGAATAGGATTACGAAGAAACGGTGTGCATAAAACAGTAAAAGAGTTCTTCAAATCGAACCCTACTTTGGAAACCCATGTCTGGGACGTTTGAAGTAGGTCCTAAAAAAACCGAGTCACGGTCGACATTTTTCGAAAGATTTGTGAGGAATGATTAGGCTTGATGATTTAGAATAGGATTTCGAAGAAACGGTGTGCATAAAACAGTAAAAGTGTTCTTAAAATCGAACCCTACTTCGGAAACCCAAGTCTGGGACGTTTGAAGTACGTGTTAAAATAACCGAGTCACGGTCTTTGTTTTTCGAAAGATTTGTGAGGAATGATTAGGCTTGATGATTTAGAA
Organism: Cucurbita maxima; assembly: GCF_002738345.1. Lineage (NCBI taxonomy): Eukaryota > Viridiplantae > Streptophyta > Magnoliopsida > Cucurbitales > Cucurbitaceae > Cucurbita > Cucurbita maxima. The sequence goes on along the minus strand of NW_019278314.1, from coordinate 484 downwards.
TAGGATTTCGAAGAAACGGTGAGCATAAAACAGTAAAATAGTTCTTCAAATCGAACCCTACTTCGGAAACCCAAGTCTGAGACGTTTGAAGTACGTGTTAAAAAAACCGAGTCACGGTCTTTGTTTTTCGAAAGATTTGTGAGGAATGATTAGGCTTGATGATTTAGAATAGGATTTCGAAGAAACGGTGAGCATAAAACAGTAAAATAGTTCTTCAAATCGAACCCTACTTCGGAAACCCAAGTCTGGGACGTTTGAAGTACGTGTTAAAAAAACCGAGTCACGGTCTTTGTTTTTCGAAAGATTTGTGAGGAATGATTAGGCTTGATGATTTAGAATAGGATTTTGAAGAAACTTTGTGCATAAAACAGTAAAATAGTTCTTCAAATCGAACCCTACTTCGGAAACCCAAGTCTGGGACGTTTGAAGTACGTGTTAAAAAAAACGAGTCACGGTCTTTTTTTTTCGAAAGATTTGTGAGGAA
>NW_019278313.1:0-854 GCF_002738345.1 Cucurbita maxima | reverse complement strand
AATCGAAAGCCTAATTCACAAACGCCAAACCGACAAGTGCTAAAAAAACCGAGTAACAGTCCATATTTTAAGAAACTTTTATGGGGAGTGATTAAGCATGATTTTTTACAAAAGAATGTCGAAGAAATAGAGTGTATAAAGCAGTAAAATAGTGCTTGAAATCGTAACCCTAATTCGCAAACCCGAAACCGGAACGTTTGAAAAACGTGCTAAAAAAACCGTGTGACTGTCCATGTTTCTCAAAACTTTTATGGCGAATGATTAGGCATGATGATTTCTAATAGAGGGTCGAAGAAACGGAGTGTATAAAGCAGGAAAAATGTGCTTAAAATTGAAACCCTGTTTCGTAAACCCCGAACGTGGGCTTTTGAAACACGTGCTATAAAAAACGAGTAACTGTGAATGTTTTCCAAACTTTTGTGGGGAATGATTAGGCCAGATGATTTAAAATTTAAGAAACGGAGTTTATGAAGCAGCAATAAATTTCTTAAAATCGAAAGCCTAATTCACAAACGCCAAACCGACAAGTGCTAAAAAAACCGAGTAACAGTCCATATTTTAAGAAACTTTTATGGGGAGTGATTAAGCATGATTTTTTACAAAAGAATGTCGAAGAAACAGAGTGTATAAAGAAGATAAATAGTGCTTGAAATCGTAACCCTAATTCGCAAACCCCAAACCGAGACGTTTGAAAAACGTGCTAAAAAAACCGAGTAACTGTCCATGTTTCTCAAAACATTTATGGCAAATGATTAGGCATGATGATTTCTAATAGAGGGTCGAAGAAACGGAGTGTATAAAGCAGGAGAAATGTGCTTAAAATTGAAACCCTGTTTCGTAAACCCCGAACGTGG
>NW_019278312.1:0-854 GCF_002738345.1 Cucurbita maxima | reverse complement strand
GTATTTTATTTATTTATTAATATTATTTTGTCTTCGAAAATTTAAGTTATTAAATCATTTGAGTTAAGTTATATTTAATATTTAAATAAATAAATAATTTTATGAACTAAGACATTTTTTTTTTTTTCTAAAAGGTTATAAATGATTTAAATAATGAAAATATGCTAAAACATGACAGATGTGTACTATCTATTTGGACTACATGTCTTTACACGTGGAATATTTAAGAGTTAGATGTTTATGACCTTAAACACATGTATTTAAATAGGTAAGAATATTGTAGCTTCCAATTGTATTATTACTATTAATTTTAATTTATTATTCAATGTTGAAACAACATTTTCTTGAAAAAATAAAATTGATATAATTTGGAGTAAATAGATGAATTTGATATAGAAAAAAAAAAATTATATTTATTGTTTTAAAATTGAATATTTAAATAATTACAAACAAATCTTTATAGATCCATCTGTTTGTAGTGATTATATGAATAGACACGAATAAGAGTTTAACTATAATTTTATAAGTGATGTATAACAAATTAATAAAATTAAAAATTAATTAATTAAAGAGTTAATTAAGCCAGTCTCATAGTAAAATTAGAAGAATGAATTTAACCTAAACAAGAAAAATGTGAAAGGTTGAAATTAATATTTAATATGTTAGGTGAGAAAATATATGTAATTTTAAATATTAAAATTAATATTTAATATATTATATACCTCAAATACAAAAATAATTATTTAATTTATTAAATATAAATGTATTTAAATTAATATTTAGTAGGTTACATATATTTAATATAGAACATAAATATTTTATTGTATTTGATACATTTCCACATTAAAATAATT
>NW_019278311.1:0-854 GCF_002738345.1 Cucurbita maxima | reverse complement strand
ACTCAGTTTTTTAGCACGTACTTCAAACGTCCCAGATTTGGGTTTCCGAAGTAGCGTTCGATTTGAAGCACTCTTTTACTATTTTGATGCACTCCGTTTGTTGAAAATTCTATTCTTCTTCATCAAGTCTAATCATTCCCCACAAAAGTTTTGAAAAATGTCGACCGTGACTCAGTTTTTTAGCACGTACTTCAAACGTCCCAGATTTGGGTTTCCGAAGTAGGGTTCGATTTGAAGCACTCTTTTACTATTTTGATGCACTCCGTTTGTTGGAAATTCTATTCTTCTTCATCAAGCCTAATCATTCCCCACAAAAGTTTTGAAAAATGTCGACCGTGACTCGGTTTTTTTAGCACGTACTTCAAACGTCTCTGATAAGGGTTTTCGAAATAGGGTTCGATTTGAAGCACTCTTTTACTGTTTTGATGCACTCTGTTTCTTCAAAATTCTATTCTAAATCATCAAGCCTAATCATTCCCCACAAATCTTTTTAAAAACGTTGACCGTGACTCGGTTTTTTTAGCACGTACTTCAGACGTCCCAGATTTGGGTTTTCCAATTAGGGTTTGATTTGAAGGACTCTTTTATTGTTTTGATGCACTCCGTTTGTTCGAAATTGTATTCTTCATCATCAATCCTAATCATTCCCCACAAATGTTTTGAAAAACGTCGACCGTGACGCGGTTTTTTTACCACGTACTTCAAACGTCCCAGATTTGGGTTTCCTAAGTAGGTTTCGATTTGAAGCACTCTTTTACTGTTTTGATGCACTCCGTTCGTTGGAAGTTGTATTCTACATCATCAAGCCAAATCATTCCCCACAAATTTTTTGAAAAATGTCGACCGTGACTCGG
>NW_019278310.1:0-854 GCF_002738345.1 Cucurbita maxima | reverse complement strand
CTTGCATTTCTCCCCATTTAAAAACAATATTCTTTTTCACTAAGTCATTCAATAGTTCAGTTATGGTTCTAAAATCATTTATAAATCTCTTATAGAGGTTAGCAAACTCGTGAAAACTCCAAAATTTTTGTGCACTTTTTGGTATTGGCAAATCCATAATGAATTTAACTTTGTCTCTATCTAAAGCTACTCTACTNAAGCTACTCTACTTTTACCAACTATGAAGCCAATAGAGTTAACTTTTTCTATGCAAAAACTACCCTTATTAAAATTAAATTTCTCTTTTCTATGTGTAATCAAAACTAGTTTAACATGTTCCACATGATCAAGGAAAATCTTCAAATAAATTATAATATCATCAATATAAACAACATGTTTTCTCATATATTTTCTCAAAACATTATATATTAAGCGCATGGGTGTACTAGGAGCATTAGTTAACCTAAAAGGCATAACAAGCCATTCATACAATCCAAACTTAATATTGAAAGTTGTTTTCCATTCATCTTCTACGTGCATTCTAATTTGATGATATCCAGATTTCAAGATAATTTTTATATCTAGACACGAATCATGCAATAAACAAGCAAATCATCTAACCTAGGAATAGGATGTCGATACTTTACCATGATTTTGTTGATGACTCTATTATCCATGCATATGCACCAAGTTTCATCTTTCTTTGGCACCAATAAGTCTCGTATAGAACATGGTCTCAAACTTTCCAGTACATAGCCCTTCTCCATGAGCTCCTCCACTTGCCTTCAAATTTCTTTTGTCTCGGTTGAATTGACTCGATAAACTGGCTTATAAGGAATAACAGTCCTTGGAATGAAATCTATTTTATGTTCAGT
>NW_019278309.1:0-854 GCF_002738345.1 Cucurbita maxima | reverse complement strand
ACCCAAATCTGGGACGTATGAAGTACGTTTTAAAAAAACTGAGTCACGGTCGACGTTTTTCAAAACTTTTGTGGGGAATGATTAGGCTTGATGATGTAGAATACAATTTCGAACAAACGGAGTGCATATAAACAATAAAAGAGTGCTTCATATCGAACCGTACTTCGGAAACCCAAATCTGGGACGTTTGAAGTACGTGCTAAAAAAACCGAGTCACGGTCGACGTTTTTCTAAAGTTTTGTGAGGAATGTTTACGGTTGATGATTTAGAACAGAATTTCCAACAAACGGAATGCATCAAAACAGTAAAAGAGTCCTTCAAATCGAACCCTACTTCGGAAACCCAAATCTGGGACGCTTGAAGTACGTGCTCAAAAAACCGAGTCACGATCGACATTTTTAAAAAGTTTTGTGGGGAATGATTAGGCTTGATGATTTAGAATATATTATGGAAGAAACGGAGTGCATCAAAACAGTAAAGGAGTTCATCAAATCGAACCCTACTTCGAAAACCCAAATCTGGGACGTTTGAAGTACGTTTTAAAAAAACTGAGTCACGGTCGACGTTTTTCAAAACTTTTGTGGGGAATGATTAGGCTTGATGATGTAGAATACAATTCGGAACAAACGGAGTGCATCAAAACAATAAAAGAGTCCTTCAAATCGAACCGTACTTCGGAAAACCAAATCTGGGACGTTTGAAGTACGTGCTAAAAAAACCGAGTCATGGTCGATGTTTTTCTAAAGTTTTGTGAGGAATGTTTACGGTTGATGATTTAGAACAAAATTTTCAGCAAACGGAGTGCATCAAAACAGTAAAAGAGTCCTTCAAATCGAACCCTACTTCGGAAACCC
>NW_019278308.1:0-855 GCF_002738345.1 Cucurbita maxima | reverse complement strand
TCGACGTTTGACAAAAGTTTTGTGAGGAATGATATGGCATGATGATTTAGAATATTATTTCTAAGAAACGGAGTGCATAAAACAGTAAAAGAGTTTTTCAAATTGAACCCTTCTTCGGAAACCCAAATAGTGAAGTTTTTAGTACGTGATAAAAAAACCGAGTCACGATCTACTTTTTTCGAAAGTTTTGTGAGGAATGATAAGGCTTGATGATGTAGAATATTATTTCTAAGAAACGGAGTGCATAAAAGGGTAAAAGAGTTCTTCAAATCGAACCCTTCTTCGGAAACCCAAACAGGGAAGTTTGTAGTACGTGCTAAAAAAACCGAGTCACGGTCGTCGTTTTACAAGTGTCTTGTGAGGAATGATATGGCTAGATGATGTGGAATATTATTTCTAAGAAACGGAGTGCATAAAACAGTAAAAGAGTTCTTCAAATCGAACCCTTCTTCGAAAACCCAAACAGGGAAGTTTTTAGTACGTGATAAAAAAACCGAGTCACGATCTACTTTTATCGAAAGTTTTGTGAGGAATGATAAGGCTTGATGATTTAGAATATTATTTCTAAGAAACGGAGTGCATAAAAGGGTAAAAGAGTTCTTCAAATCGAACCCTTCTTCGGAAACCCAAACAGGGAAGTTTGTAGTACGTGCTAAAAAAACCGAGTCACGGTCGTCGTTTTACAAGTGTCTTGTGAGGAATGATATGGCTAGATGATGTAGAACATGATTTCTAAGAAACAGAGTGCATAAAACAGTAAAAGAGTTCTTCAAATCGAACCCTTCTTTGGAAACCCAAACAGGGAAGTTTTTAGTACGTGATAAAAAAACCGAGTCACGGTCGACGTTTGTAAAA
>NW_019278307.1:0-855 GCF_002738345.1 Cucurbita maxima | reverse complement strand
CCACAAAAGTTTTCAAAAACATTCACAGTTTCTAGTTTTTTTTTAGCACGTGTTTCAAAAGTTCCTGTTTGGGGTTTACGAAATAGGGTTTCAATTTTAAGCACTTTTTTACTGCTTCATACACTTCGTTTCTTCGAACCTCTGTATTCAATCATCAAGCCTAATCATTCCCCATGAAAGTTTTGAAAAACATGGACAGCTACTCGTTTTTTTTAGGACATTTTTCAAACGTCCCGGTTTGGGGTTTTCGAATTAGGGTTACGATTTTAAGCACTTTTTAACTGCTTTATACACTCTGTTATTTCGACATTCTGTTGTAAATCATCATGCTTAATCATTCCCCGGAAAAGTTTCTTAAAATATGGACATTTACTGGGTTTTTTCAGCACGTGTTTCATACGTCTCGGTTCTGGATTTTGTGAATTAGGCTTTCGATTTTAAGAAATTTATTGCTGCTTTATACACTCCGTTTCTTCGACATTCAATTCGAAATCATCGTGCCTAATCATTCCCCACAAAAGTTTTCAAAAACATTCGCAGTTTCTAGTTTTTTTTAGCACGTGTTTCAAAAGTTCCTGTTTGGGCTTTACGAAATAGCGTTTCAATTTTAAGCACTTTTTTACTGCTTCATACACTCCGTTTCTTCGACCCTCTGTATTCAATCATCTTGCCTAATCATTCCCCATGAAAGTTTTGAAAAACATGGACAGCTACTAGGTTTTTTTTAGCAAATTTTTCAAACGTCCCGGTTTGGGGTTTTCGAAGTAGGGTTACGATTTTAAGCACTTTTTAACTGCTTTATACACTCTGTTATTTCGACATGCTGTTGTAAATCATCATGCTTAATCATTCCCC
>NW_019278306.1:0-855 GCF_002738345.1 Cucurbita maxima | reverse complement strand
GGAAACCCATCCTTGCCAGTCAGGATGAAGGGGCTTACTAAATGAATGATTAACACTGTCTATTTGCTACTCTGACTAAATTAGTTGCGAACCGCTAGCTTACTCTTTTAGTAAGGCATGCTAGAACATCCGCTTGAAAGCAGCACCTCGCCTTTCTGGACTTAGCCTTAGGCCTTAGAACTGGATCGAGTCTTGCTTCTTGAACCAGTGATAGAGGCGACCTCGGCTTTCAAACCGAACTACGTAGCAGCTTCGCCTTTGAAATCGGAGACTGTTCTAATTTCCTATTGAGATAGGCAAGCAACGACTTTTCTTTAAGGAGCGTGCAACGTTTATAAACAACCACATAGATTTTCTCTCTAGTCTTTCAATTTTGTCAATGTTGAAATTGCATCATCTCAAACTTCATTGAACCTAGTAAGAAAACCTGTACTTCTTTACTTCTTTCCGGTTAGTTCAAGAAGGGCCATCCCATGCTATCCTACCAAGTCCCCGTGCTTTAATGCAGTCCACGGTTATTAAGTCGCTAACGCGCATCTGAGAATATCTGTTTCTGTTAATTCCTCTTCAGTGTCGGATCTTCCCTTATCTGTCAATGATAGCCTTCGCTTGAAAGCATTACTTAAACTTTCACTTTACAGTCCATCGTTCAGCTTCAACTTTTGTACATACGTAACTAGCTTTAAATAGAACCTTGGCTAAATTAGCATCTATCAACTGGTTGACTAACAGTTAAAGGAATTTCAAAGCAAGTCGGATAAACTGGCAGGCCATTGATGCTAGCACTTTCTCTTCTTTCCAGGTTTTCTTTTTCTATTTTCGGATAAAAGAGTGGAGTTCCTTCCTATCCCTATC
>NW_019278305.1:541-855 GCF_002738345.1 Cucurbita maxima | reverse complement strand
GTTTTTTTAGCACGTACTACAAACTACCGTGTTTGGGTTTCCGATGGAGGGTTCCATTTGAAGAACTCTTTTACTGTTTTACGCACTCCGTTTCTTAGAAATAATATTCTAAATCATCAAGCCTTATTATTCCTCAGAAAACTTTCGACAAACGTCGACCGTGACTCGGATTTTATAGCCCGTACTACAAACTTCTCTTTTTGGGTTTCCGAAGAAGGGTTCCATTTGAAGAACTCTTTTACTGTTTCACACACTCCGTTTCATAGAAATAATATTCTAAATCATCAAGCCTTATCATTCCTCACAAAACTTTC
>NW_019278305.1:0-250 GCF_002738345.1 Cucurbita maxima | reverse complement strand
CGGTTTTTTTAGCACGTACTACAAACTACCGTGTTTGGGTTTCCGATGGAGGGTTCCATTTGAAGAACTCTTTTACTGTTTTACGCACTCCGTTTCTTAGAAATAATATTCTAAATCATCAAGCCTTATTATTCCTCAGAAAACTTTCGACAAACGTCGACCGTGACTCGGATTTTATAGCCCGTACTACAAACTTCTCTTTTTGGGTTTCCGAAGAAGGGTTCCATTTGAAGAACTCTTTTACTGTTTC
>NW_019278304.1:181-855 GCF_002738345.1 Cucurbita maxima | reverse complement strand
AAAACGTTCGAAAAACGTCGATCGTGACTCGGTTTTTTTAGCACGTACTTCAAACTAACCAGATTTGGGTTTCCGAAGTAGGGTTCTATTTGAAGAACTCTTTTACTGTTTTATGCACTCCGTTTCTGAGAAATAATATTCTAAATCATCAAGCCTTATCATTCCTTACAAAACTTTCGAAAAACATCGATCGTTACTCGGTTTTTTTGGCAAGTACTTCAAACTTCCCAGATTTGGGTTTCCGAAGTAGGGTTCGATTTAAAGAACTTTTTTACTCTTTTATGCACTCTGTTTCTTAGAAATAATATTCTAAATCAACAAGCCTTATCATTCCTCACAAAACATTCGAAAAACGTCGATCGTGAATCGGTTTTTTTAGCACGTACTTCAAACTTCCCAGATTTGGGTTTCCGAAGTAAGGTTCGATTTAAAGAACTCTTTTACTGTTTTATGCACTCTGTTTCTTAGAAATAATATTCTAAATCAGGTTCGATTTAAAGAACTCTTTTACTGTTTTATGCACTCTGTTTCTTAGAAATAATATTCTAAATCACCAAGCCTTATCATTCCTCACAAAACATTCGAAAAACGTCGATCGTGAATCGGTTTTTTTTAGCACGTACTTCAAACTTCCCAGATTTGGGTTTCCGAAGTAGGGTTCGATTTAAAGAACT
>NW_019278304.1:0-150 GCF_002738345.1 Cucurbita maxima | reverse complement strand
TCCCAGATTTGGGTTTTCGAAGTAGGGTTCGATTTTAAGAACTCTTTTACTGTTTTATGCACTCCGTTTCTTAGAAATAATATCCTAAATCACCAAGCCTTATCATTCCTCACAAAACATTCGAAAAACGTCGATCGTGACTCGGTTTTT
>NW_019278303.1:0-843 GCF_002738345.1 Cucurbita maxima | reverse complement strand
TCTTTCGAAAAACAAAGACCGTGACTCGGTTTTTTTAACACGTACTTCAAACGTCCCAGACTTGGGTTTCCGAATTAGGGTTCGATTTTAAGAACTCTTTTACTGTTTTATGTACACCGTTTCTTCAAAATCGTATTCTAAATCATCAAGCCTAATCATTCTCTTAAATCTTTCGAAAAATGTCGACCGTGACTCGATTTTTTAAGCACGTACTTCAAACGTCTCAGATTTGGGTTTCCGAAGTAGGGTTCGATTTGAAGAACTATTTTACTTTATTATGCACACCGTTTCTTCGAAATCCTATTCTCAATCATCAAGCCTAATCATTCCTCAAAAATCTTTCGAAAAAAGTCGACTTTGACTCGGTTTTTTTAACACCTACTTCAAACGTCCCAGACTTGGGTTTCCGAAGTAAGGTTCGATTTGAAGAACTATTTTACTGTTTTATGCACACCGTTTCATCGAAATCCTATTCTAAATCACCAAGCCTAATCATTCCTCACAAATCTTTCGAAAAAAGAAGACCGTGACTCGGTTTTTTTAACACGTACTTCAAACGACCCAGACTTGGGTTTCCGAAGTAGGGTTCGATTTGAAGAACTCTTTTACTGTTTTATGCACACCGTTTCTTCAAAATCCTAATCTAAATCATCAAGCCTAATCATTCCTCACAAAACTTTTGAAAAACGTAGACCGTGACTCGGTTTTTTTAACATGTACTTCAAACGTCCCAGACTTGGGTTTCCGAAGTAGGGTTCGATTTGAAGAACTCTTTTACTGTTTTATGCACACCGTTTCTTCAAAATTCTAATCTAAATCATCAAGCCTAATCATTCCTCACAA
>NW_019278302.1:0-856 GCF_002738345.1 Cucurbita maxima | reverse complement strand
GTTTTTTGGAAGTTTTGGGGGGAATGATTAGGCTCGATGATTTAGAATAGAATTTCGAAGAAACGGAGTGCATGAAACAGTAAAAGTGTGCTTCAAATCGAACCCTACTTCGGAAACCCAAATCTGGCACGTTTGAAGTACGTGCTAAAAAAACCGAGTCACAGTCGACGTTTTTTGGAAGTTTTCGGGGGAATGATTAGGCTTGATGATTTAGAATAGAATTTCGAAGAAACGGAGTGCATGAAACAGTAAAAGTGTGCTTCAAATCGAACCCTACTTCGGAAACCCAAATCTGAGACGTTTGAAGTACGTGCTAAAAAAACCGAGTCACGCTCGACGTTTTTTGGAAGTTTTGTGGGGAATGATTAGGCTTGATGATTTAGAATAGAGTTTCGAAGAAACAGAGTGCATAAAACAGTAATAGTGTGCTTCAAATCGAACCCTACTTCGGAAACCCAAATCTGAGACGTTTGAAGTACGTGCTAAAAAAACCGAGTCACGCTCGACGTTTTTTGGAAGTTTTGTGGGGAATGATTAGGCTTGATGATTTAGAATAGAGTTTCGAAGAAACAGAGTGCATAAAACAGTAATAGTGTGCTTCAAATCGAACCCTACTTCGGAAACCCAAATCTGAGACGTTTGAAGTACGTGCTAAAAAAACCGAGTCACGGTCGACGTTTTTTGGAAGTTTTCGGGGGAATGATTAGGCTCGATGATTTAGAATAGAACTTCGAATAAACGGAGTGCATGAAACAGTAAAAGTGTGCTTCAAATCGAACCCTACTTCGGAAACCCAAATCTGGGACGTTTGAAGTACGTGCTAAAAAAACCGAGTCACGGTCGACGTTTTTTGGAA
>NW_019278301.1:0-856 GCF_002738345.1 Cucurbita maxima | reverse complement strand
TCATTCCCCACAAATGTTTTGAAAAACGTCGACCGTGACTCGGTTTTTTTAGCACGTACTTCAAACGTCCCAGATTTGGGTTTCCGAAGTAGGGTTCGATTTGAAGCACTCTTTTACTGTTTTGATGTACTCCGTCGGTTCGAAATTGTATTCTAAAACTTCAAGCCTAATAATTTCCCACAAATGTTTTGAAAAACGTCGACCGTGACTCGGTTTTTTTAGCACGTACTCCGTTGGTTTGAAATGGTATTCTACATCCACAAGCCTAATCATTCCCCACAAATGTTTTGAAGAACGTCAACCGTGTCTCGGTTTTTTTAGCACGTACTTCAAACGTCCCAGATTTGGGTTTCCGAAGTAGGGTTCGATTTGAAGCACTCTTTTACAGTGTTGATGCACTCCGTTGGTTCGAAATTGTATTGTACATCTACATGCCTAATCATTCCCCACAAATGTGTTGAAAAACGTCGACCGTGACTCGGTTTTTTTAGCACGTTCTCCGTTGGTTCGAAATGGTATTCTACATCCACAAGCCTAATCATTCCCCACAAATGTTTTGAAAAACGTCAACCGTGTCTCGGTTTTTTTAGCACGTACTTCAAACGTCCCAGATTTGGGTTTCCGAAGTAGGGTTCGATTTGAAGCACTCTTTTACAGTGTTGATGCACTCCGTTGGTTCGAAATTGTATTGTACATCTACATGCCTAATCATTCCCCACAAATGTGTTGAAAAACGTCGACCGTGACTCGGTTGTTTTAGCACGTTCTCCGTTGGTTCGAAATGGTATTGTACATCCACAAGCCTAATCATTCCCCACAAATGTTTTGGAAAACGTCGACCGTGACTCGGTTTTTT
>NW_019278300.1:0-856 GCF_002738345.1 Cucurbita maxima | reverse complement strand
AATCTGGGACGTTTGAAGTACGTGCTAAAAAACCGAGTCACGGTCTATGTTTTTCGGAAAATATTTGTGAGAAATGTAAGGCTAGATGATTTAGAAAAGGATTTCGAAGAAACGGTGTGCATAAAACTATAAAAGAGTTCTTCGAATCGAACCCTACTTCGAAAACCCAAAATCTGGGACGTTTGAAGTACGTGCTAAAAAATCCGAGTCACATTCGAGGTTTTTAAAAAGTTTTGTGAGGAATGATTAGGCTTGATGATTTAGAATAGGATTTCGAAGAAACGGTGTGCATAAAATAGTAAAAGAGTTCTTCAAATCGAACCCTACTTCGAAAACCCAAATCTGGGACGTTTGAAGTACGTGCTAAAAAAACCGAGTCACGGTCGACGTTTTTCGAAAGATTTGTGTGGAATAATTAGGCTAGATGATTTAGAAAAGGATTTCGAAAAAACTGTGTGCATAAAACAATAAAAGAGTTCTTCGAATCGAACCCTACTTCGGAAACCCAAATCTGGGACGTTTGAAGTACGTGCTAAAAAACCGAGTCACGGTCTATGTTTTTCGAAATATTTGGGAGAAATGATTAGGCTAGAATGATTTAGAAAAGGATTTCGAAGAAACGGTGTGCATAAAACAGTAAAAGTGTTCTTCAAATCGAACCCTACTTCGGAAACCCAAATCCGGGACGTTTGAAGTACGTGCTAAAAAAACCGAGTCCCAGTCGAGGTATTTAAAAAGTTTTGTGAGGAATGATTAGGCTCGATGATTTAGAATAGGATTTCGAAGAAACGGTGTGAATAAAACAATAAAAGAGTTCTTCAAATCGAACCCTACTTCGGAAACCCAAATCTACGAC
>NW_019278298.1:0-857 GCF_002738345.1 Cucurbita maxima | reverse complement strand
CTTCGGAACCCCGAACAGAGAAGTTTTTAGTACGTGCTAAAAAAAGCGAGTCACGGTCCACATTTTTTGAAAGTTTTGTTTGGAATAATAAGGCTTGATGATTTAGAATATTATTTCTAAGAAACGGGGTGCATAAAACGGTTAAAGAGTACTTTAAATCGAACCCTTCTTCGGAAACCCAAACAGGGAAGTATTTAGTACGTGCTAAAAAAACCGAGTCACGGTCGACATTTTTCGAAAGTTTTGTTTGGAATGATAAGGATTGATGATTTAGAATATTATTTCTAAGAAACGGAGTGCATGAAACAGTAAAAGAGTTCGTCAAATCGAACCCTAATTCGGAAACCCAAAAAGGGAAGTTTTTAGTACGTGTTAAAAAACCGAATCACGGTCGACGTTTTTCGAAATTTTTCTGAGGAATGATAAGGCTCGAAGATTGAGAATATTATTTCTAAGAAACAGAGTGCATAAAACAGTAAAAGAGTTCGTCAAACCGAACCCTTCTTCGGAAACCCAAACAGGGAAGTTGTTAGTACGTGCTAAACAAACCGAGTCACGGTCGAAATTTTTCAAAAGTTTTGTGAGGAATGATAAGGCTTGATGATTTGGAATATTATTTCTAAGAAACGGAGTGCATAAAACAGTAAAATTGTTCGTCAAATCGAACCCTTCTTCGGAAACCCATACAGGGAAGTTTTTAGTACGTGCTAAAAAAACCGAGTCACGGTCCACATTTTTCGAAAGTTTTGTTTTGAATGATAAGGCTTGATGATTTAGAATATTATTTCTAAGAAACGGAGTGCATAAAACGGTCAAAGAGTACTTTAAATCGAACCCTTCTTCGGAAACCCAAACAG
>NW_019278297.1:0-857 GCF_002738345.1 Cucurbita maxima | reverse complement strand
AACGGAGTGCGTAAAAAAATAAAAGAGTTCTTCAAATGGAACCCTTCTTTGGAAACTTAAACAGGGAAGTTTGTAGTACGTGCTAAAAAAACTGAGTCACGGTCGACGTTTGTCGAATGTTTTGTGAAGAATGATAAGACTTGATGATTTAGAATATTATTTCTACGAAAGGGAGTGCACAAAACAGTAAAAGAGTTCTTCAAATGGAACCCTTCTTCGGAAACCCGAACAGGAAAGTTTGTAGTACCTGCTAAAAAAACCGAGTTACGGTCGACGTTTGTCGAAATTTTTGTGAGGAATGATAAGGCTTGATGATTTAGAATATTATTTCTAAGAAACGGAGTGCGTAAAAAACTAAAAGAGTTCTTCAAATGGAAACCTTCTTTGGAAACTTAAACAGGGAAGTTTGTAGTACGTGCTAAAAAAACCGAGTCACGGTCGACGTTTGTCGAAAGTTTTGTGAGGAATGATAAGGCTTCATGATTTAGAATATTTTTTCTACGAAACGAAGTGAACAAAACAGTAAAAGAGTTCTTCAAATGGAACCCTTCTTCGGAAACCCAAAAAGGGAAGTTTGTAGTACGTGCTAAAAAAAACCGAGTCACGGTCGACGTTTGTCGAAATTTTTGTGAGGAATGATAAGACTTGATGATTTAGAATATTATTTCTACGAAACGAAGTGAACAAAACAGTAAAAGAGTTCTTCAAATGGAACCCTTCTTCGTAAACACAAAAAGGGAAGTTTGTAGTACGTGCTAAAAAAAACCGAGTCACGGTCGACGTTTCTCGAAATTTTTGTGAGGAATGATAAGGCTTGATGATTTAGAATATTATTTCTAAGAAACGGAGTGCGTAAA
>NW_019278296.1:617-857 GCF_002738345.1 Cucurbita maxima | reverse complement strand
GTGGTGCAACCCACAAAGGGATCCCACCAGTCAGCTTCCTTGCGCCTTACGGGTTTACTCGCCCGTTAACTCGCACACATGTCAGACTCCTTGGTCCGTGTTTCAAGACGGGTCGAATGGGGAGCCATTTTTGGTCTGCCAGGCCCAGACACGATTTTTCCGAGCCGTCATACGGTCGAATATCTCGAGTTTTCGGGACGACGACGTCTCCACAAGCGTAACAAAGGCCTGGGCTTTGGC
>NW_019278296.1:0-258 GCF_002738345.1 Cucurbita maxima | reverse complement strand
ACTTTCGCAATTAATGGGTGATGGTTGTAAGCACAAGGACATGGTGGACGTCTTGGTGTAACGTACTTGCTCCGGTATGAAAACTCTTCATTTTAATGTTTGAGATAAGCATTCTTTCGCTGCCACATCACTGGGTGTGATGTTTTTTTTGTTTTTTAATGGAGGTAAAATCCAACACTTTCGATATGCTGTTGGTAGGACACGTATCGCGCGCAGCGTAGGATGGGGCTCGGCGTGTGCGAGGGGAGTGCACGGGGG
>NW_019278295.1:603-857 GCF_002738345.1 Cucurbita maxima | reverse complement strand
AAACGTCCCAGATTAGTTTTTTTCGAATTAAGGTTCGATTTCAAGCACTCTTTTCCTGTTTTACGCTCTCCGTTTCTTCGAAATTCTATTCTAAATCTTCAAACCTATTCATAACCCACAAAAATTTTGAAAAACGTCGACCGTGACTCGATTTTTTTAGCACGAACTTCAAACGTCCTAGATTTGGATTTACGAATTAGGGTTCGATTTGAAGCACTCTTTTACTGTTTTACGCACTCTGTTTCTTCGAAATT
>NW_019278295.1:0-457 GCF_002738345.1 Cucurbita maxima | reverse complement strand
CACGTACTTCAAACGTCCCAGATTAGTTTTTTTCGAATTAAGGTTCGATTTCAAGCACTCTTTTCCTGTTTTACGCTCTCCGTTTCTTCGAAATTCTATTCTAAATCTTCAAACCTATTCATAACCCACAAAAATTTTGAAAAACGTCGACCGTGACTCGATTTTTTTAGCACGAACTTCAAACGTCCTAGATTTGGATTTACGAATTAGGGTTCGATTTGAAGCACTCTTTTACTGTTTTACGCACTCTGTTTCTTCGAAATTCTATTATAAATCATCAAACCTAATCATTAACCACAAAAGTTTCCAAAAACGTCGACCGAGACTCGATTTTTTAGCACGTACTTCAAACGTCCCAGATTAGTTTTTTTCGAATTAAGGTTCGATTTCAAGCACTCTTTTCCTGTTTTACGCTCTCCGTTTCTTCGAAATTCTATTCTAAATCTTCAAACCTAAT
>NW_019278294.1:0-857 GCF_002738345.1 Cucurbita maxima | reverse complement strand
ATAATTCACACATATCAGTATATATGACACGTGCAGAACCACAGGCACGTGTCAACATCAAATATAACCATGCCGATAGTAAGGTCACTTACCTGGTTAGCTTAAGTTGTCGTCACGAATGTATCCTAAATGAAAGTTCGATTCTGTCCTTTGAAATCCAAGTAAACTTATGTGAGCCCATGACATCAGTTTCATGTTTGAACTCTATAAAATTATTTCTCTAATTTACATTGGTCCATTGTTAGAAGTTTCATAATTATATTTTTATTAAAAAAAAAAAATCCATGGTGACGGTTGTATAAAAAATAAAAAAATAATAAAAAAGTAGATAGAGTTATTTCAAAGTAATTCTGCCTTTACTCTTTGTATTTAGTTTTTCCTCTATATTTAGTTTGTGGTTTTTAATTCCTGAATCTCCCCTTTCTTTTTTCTTCTTCTAATTTTGTTCTCATGTATTCCAAATTTCTAGTTTATCCTTGTTTCCAAATCTTTCCTCATCAAAGTATTTCTTGTTCACAAATTTTCTTGGTCATTCTATTTTTAATCCATTCATTTTGGCTACTAATATAAATTTAATCTAATATTACTAATCTGGCTATTTACTAGAATTCGTATAAATAATTGACATTTAGTTTCTAACTAAAAGCCAAATCATTTTAAAAATTTATAATTGGCTGTGATTTCTAAAAAAAGAAATAGGATAAAAAAAAATGAAGATTTAATATATACCTTATTCATCGTATCTATCCTCACCTAAAAGTCAGGGTGAATCTCAACGGGTGGGTAAAGGCCATTTTCATTTTTTTCCTAAGTAAATCTTAAATGGTTGTTTTTCTGTTTTTTTTTTTTTTTTTTTT
>NW_019278293.1:0-858 GCF_002738345.1 Cucurbita maxima | reverse complement strand
TTCTATTCTAAATCATCAAGCCTAATCATTCCCTACAAAAGTTTTCAAACACGATGACCGTGACTCGGTTTTTTTAACACGTACTTCAAACGTCCCTGATTAGGGTTATCGAATTAGGGTTCGAGTTAAAGGACTCTTTTAGTGTTTTGATGCACTCCGTTTGTTCAAAATTTTATTCTACATCATCAAGCCTAATCATTCCCCACAAATGTTTTGAAACACGTCGACCGTGACTCAGTTTTTTAGCACGTACTTCAAACGTCTCTGATTAGAGTTTTCGAAATAGGGTTCGATTTGAAGCACTCTTTTACTATTTTGATGCACTCCGTTTGTTGGAAATTCTATTCTTCTTCATCAAGCCTAATCATTCCCCACAAATGTTTTGAAAAACGTCGACCGTGACTCGGTTTGTTTAGCACGTACTTCAAACGTCTCTGATTAGGGTTTTCGAAATAGGGTTCGATTTGAAGCACTCTTTTACTGTTTTGATGCACTCTGTTTCTTCAAAATTCAATTCTAAATCATCAAGCCTAATCATTCCCCACAAATCTTTTTAAAAACGTTGACCGTGACTCAGTTTTTTTAGCACGTACTTCAAACGTCCCAGATTTGGGTTTTCCAATTAGGGTTTGATTTGAAGGACTCTTTTATTGTTTTGATGCACTCCGTTTGTTCGAAATTGTATTCTTCATCATCAATCCTAATCATTCCCCACAAATGTTTTGAAAAATGTCGACCGTGACGCGGTTTTTTTACCACGTACTTCAAACGTCCCAGATTTGGGTTTCCGAAGTAGGTTTCGATTTGAAGCACTCTTTTACTGTTTTGATGCACTCCATTCGTTGGAAGTTGTATTCT
>NW_019278292.1:0-852 GCF_002738345.1 Cucurbita maxima | reverse complement strand
GGCTAGGGACTCGATTTAAAGCACTTTTTTACTTTTTTGTGCACTCCATTTCTTCCAAATTCTATTCTAAATCATTATGCCCGATCACTCCGAGCAGGACTTTCGAAGAACGCCGACCGCTACTCAGTTTTTTTATCACGTGGTTCAAACGTCCTTGATTAGGGTTCACAAACTAGGGCTTCGATTTTAAGCACNCTACACATCGTTTCTTCGACATCCTATTCTAAATCATCAAGACTAAACATTCCCAACAGAAGTTTCGAGAAACGTCAACCGTGACACGGTTTTTTTAGCACGTACGTCTAACTAACCAGGTTAAGGAATCGATTTACAGCACTCTTTTACTGTTTTATGCACTCCATTTCTTCAAAATTCTATTTTTAAATCATTATTCCCGATCATTCCGAGCAGGAATTTCGAAAAACGACGACTGCTACTCAGTTTTTTTTATCACGTGGTTCAAACGTCCTTGATTAGGGTTCACAAACTAGGGCTTCGATTTTAAGCACTCTTTTACTGTTTTTCAAAACTCCATTTCTTCGACATTCTATTCTAAATCATCAAGACTAAACTTTCCCAACAAAAGTTTCGGGAAACGTCGACCGTGACGCGGTTTTCTTCGCACGTATTTCTGACTAACCAGGTTAGGGAATCGATTTAAAGCACTCTTTTACTGTTTTGTGCACTCCATTTCTTCCAAATTCTATTCTAAATCATAATGCCCGATCACTCCGAGCAGGACTTTCGAAAAACGCCGACCGCTACTCAGTTTTTTTATCACGTGGTTCAAACGTCCTTGATTAGGGTTCACAAACTAGGGCTTCGATTTTAAGCACTATTTTACTGTTTTTC
>NW_019278291.1:0-858 GCF_002738345.1 Cucurbita maxima | reverse complement strand
TCGTTCATGAGATGCATTGTGGGCCAACATAACTCTCAAGTCCTCTGAGTAAGTTCCTATAGTCTTGAAATATAATATCAAAATATATTAACATATTTGATATGTTAAATATTAAAATAATTGATGTCATAAACATTAAATAAATATATATATTTAAAATTTGAATGAGATTCATATTAATTAAACATATATTATGATATTCTACGACATTTTAATATTATTTAAATAAGATATTATATCTTAATGTATTAGGTATTCAAATATATAATTTGACAAAAATTATCACAAGTTCATCATAAATAGAACCCTAGGGTTAAGTCAAAAAGCATCAACTACTAAATACTTTGAAATTTTAGGTGATATTTTGCAGAGGAAGCTGATAAGGTCTTTAAAGAGCATGTGGTCATGTTTGACGTTTTAGGTTAACAACATGTTGAAAAGAAACCAGAAATTCTGATACCGGTAATTAACTACAAACCTTTGAATAAGGTTTTAGAATAAATAAGATATTCAATAAAAAAAAATGATTTGATAAAAAGAATTTATAGTCAAATGTTTTTATAAAATTCGATATGAAACTCGGATTTCGAAAAATTCTAATTTCCTAAAAGGACAAATATAAAATAGCATTTAATGTCACCTTTAGAAAATATGAGAGGAACGTCATGCAATTTAGGCTAAAAACCACTCCATCCGAATTTCAGATGATTATGAATGACATTTTCAATCCTTTCAAAAAAATTCATTAGTTTATAATGATGATGTGTTGATATTTTCTAAAACCATTAAGATCAACACTTTAAACATCTACCTACATTCATTAATGTAATCAAAAGAAATCAGCTAGTTGTGTCCATA
>NW_019278290.1:549-858 GCF_002738345.1 Cucurbita maxima | reverse complement strand
AAAAGTTTTCAAAACCATTCACAGTTTCTAGTTTTTTTTTAGGATGTGTTTCAAAAGTTCCTGTTTGGGGTTTACGAAATAGGGTTTCAATTTTAAGCACTTTTTTACTGCTTCATACACTCCGTTTTGTCGACCCTCTATATTCAATCATCATGCGTAATCATTCCCCATGAAAGTCTTGAAAATCATGGACAGCTACTCGATTTTTTTAGCACATTTTTCAAACGTCCCAGTTTAGGGTTTTCGAATTAGGGTTACGATTTTAAGCACTTTTTAACTGCTTTATACACTCTGTTATTTCGACATTCT
>NW_019278290.1:0-254 GCF_002738345.1 Cucurbita maxima | reverse complement strand
AGCTACTCGGTTATTTTTAGCACATTTTTCAAACGTCCCGGTTTGAGGTTTTCGAATTAGGGTTACGATTTTGAGCACTTTTTAACTGCTTTATACACTCTGTTATTTCGACATTCTGTTGTAAATAATCATGCTTAATCATTCCCCAGAAAAGTTTCTTAAAATATTGACATTTACTCGGTTTTCTCAGCACGTGTTTCATACGTCTCGGTTCTGGATTTTGTGAATTAGGCTTTCGATTTTAAGAAATTTAT
>NW_019278289.1:267-859 GCF_002738345.1 Cucurbita maxima | reverse complement strand
GAACTCTTTTACTATTTTATGCACTCCGTTTCTTCGAAACTATATTCTAAATCATCAAGCCTAATCATTCCTCACAAAACTTTCGAAAATCGTCGAAAATGACTCGGTTTTTTTCGCACGAACTTCAAAAGCCCCAGATTTGGGTTTCCGAAGTAGGGTTCGATTTGAAAAACTCTTTTACTGTTTTATGCACTCCGTTTCTTCGAAACTATATTCTAAATCATCAAGCCTAATCATTCCTCACAAAACTTTCGAAATCAGTCGAAAGGGACTAGGTGTTTTTTTGGCACGTACTTCAAACGCCCCAGATTTGTGTTTCCGAAGTAGGGTTCGATTTGAACAACTCTTTTACTGTTTTATGCACTCCGTTTCTTCGAAACTATATTCTAAATCATCAAGCCTAATCATTCCTCACAAAACTTTCGAAAATCGTCGAAAATGACTCGGTTTTTTTCGCACGTACTTCAAAAGCCCCAGATTTGGGTTTCCCAAGTAGGGTTCGATTTGAAGAACTCTTTTACTGTTTTATGCACTCCGTTTTTTCGAAACTATATTCTAAATCATCAAGCCTAATCATTCCTCACAAAACTTT
>NW_019278289.1:0-253 GCF_002738345.1 Cucurbita maxima | reverse complement strand
CGAAGTAGGGTTCGATTTGAAGAACTCTTTTACTGTTTTATGCACTCCGTTTTTTCGAAACTATATTCTAAATCATCAAGCCTAATCATTCCTCACAAAACTTTCGAAAATCGTCGAAAGGGACTAGATTTTTTTTGGCACGTACTTCAAACGTCCCCGATTTGTGTTTTCGAAGTAGGGTTCGATTTGACGAACTCTTTTACTGTTTTATGCACTCCGTTTCTTCGAAACTATATTCTAAATCATCAAGCCT
>NW_019278288.1:0-859 GCF_002738345.1 Cucurbita maxima | reverse complement strand
TGGGGAATGTTTAGTCTTGATGATTTAAAATAGAATGTCGAAGAAAAAAGAGTGTGGAAAACTAGTAAAAGAGTGCTTAAAATCGAAGCCCTAGTTCGTGAACCCTAATCCAGGACATTTTAACCACTTGCTAAAAAAACTGAGTAGCGGTCGGCGTTTTTCGAGATTCCTTTTGGGAGTGATCTGGCATAATGATTTAGAATAGAATTTTAAGGAAACGTAGTGCATAAATCAGTAAAAGAGTGCTTCAAATTGATTCCCGAACCTTGGACTTTAGAAGTACGTTCTAAGGAAACCGCGTCACGGTTGACGTTACTCGAAACTTTTGTGCGGAATTTTTAGTCTTGATGATTTAGAATAGAATGTCGAAGAGACGGAGTGTGGAAAACTAGTAAAAGAGTGCTTAAAATCGAAGCCCTAGTTCGTGAACCCTAATCCAGGACATTTTAACCACTTGCTAAAAAAACTGAGTAGCGGTCGGCGTTTTTCGAGATTCCTTTTGGGAGTGATCTGGCATAATGATTTAGAATAGAATTTTAAGGAAACGTAGTGCATAAATCAGTAAAAGAGTGCTTCAAATTGATTCCCGAACCTTGGACTTTAGAAGTACGTTCTAAGGAAACCGCGTCACGGTTGACGTTACTCGAAACTTTTGTGCGGAATTTTTAGTCTTGATGATTTAGAATAGAATGTCGAAGAGACGAAGTGTGGAAAACTAGTAAAAGAGTGCTAAAAATCGATGCCCTAATTCGTGAACCCTAATCCAGGACGTTTTAACCACCTGCTAAAAAAACTGAGTAGCAGTCGACATTTTTCGAAATTCCTGTTGGGAGTGATCGAGCATAATGATTTAGAATAG
>NW_019278287.1:0-859 GCF_002738345.1 Cucurbita maxima | reverse complement strand
TTTTCACTCGTTCTCTTTTCTTTCCTCTCGCTGATTGAAGGAGGTAAAGGCGCTAATTCATTTAGTCTCTTTCCTATTTATTCTTTCACTGTCAAAGAGAGGAGTCAGTCATCATTTCTTTGTCTCGGGCTTCAACCACTCGGCAATTGAATTGCCTTTTCCTTCTTTCACTGATCTTTCTCTTGCAGGTTCAAGNTTAGACTGATTTCACTCTTGAACGAGGTAAATAGGTCAAGTAGCTAATTCATTGACTTTCCCTTCAAACACAGTAAACGAAGAAAATGAAAGATCAGCTCAATCTCCTTATACTCTATTCCGGAACCTATTAACTGTAAACGAAGAGAAAGAAAGATCGATCAGCTCAATCACCTCTTTACAGGAGAGTAAAGAAAATCAGATTGAACCTCAAACCTTTTCCTTCACGAGGTCAAGTTGAAGAACCTGACGAGAATTGAAGAATATATTCCTTTTTAGTCGAGTCAATGAATTCAATCCTACACCTATCCTTTTTTAGCAGCTTTGAAACAAACCAGAACCGGAACCTTTACAGTGAAAGAAGAAATAGCTGCTTGACAGTCGACTTACTCCTTCACAGTCAGGAAAGACTCAACCAACAAGAATTATCCTTCACTCCTTTTCCTATGGATTCTTTCACGGTAAACAAACTAAGACTCAACTCAACAAACAAGATGAATTCTCCTTCACTCAATCACTTGTCCCCATTTTTTAGGGCATTGAACTCGAGTTTCACTATTCAAACACGAAGAGTAAACAAGGTCATCTTCTTCATTCTTTCTTTGATTTACTCGACATTAAAGGTTCTTCAATCAATTCATTCTTTCACTGTAAAGGAGAATGA
>NW_019278286.1:0-859 GCF_002738345.1 Cucurbita maxima | reverse complement strand
CTTCAAACTTCCCAGATTTGGGTTTCCGAAGTAGGGTTCGATTTGAAGAACTCTTTTACTGTTTTATGCACTCCGTTTCTTAGAAATAATATTCTAAATCATCAAGCCTTATCATTCCTCACAAAAGGTTCGAAAAACGTCGATCGTGATTCGGATTTTTAACACGTACTTTAAACTTCCAAGATTTGGGTTGCCGAAGAAGGGTTCGATTTGAAGAACTCTTTTACTGTTTTATGCACTCCGTTTCTGAGAAATAATATTCTGAATCATCAAGCCTTATCATTCCTCACAAAACTTTCGAAAAACGTCGATCGTGACTCGGATTTTTAACACGTACTTTAAACTTCCAGGATTTGGGTTGCCGAAGAAGGGTTCGATTTGAAGAACTCTTTTACTATTTTATGCACTCCGTTTCTTAGAAATAATATTCTAAATCATCAAGCCTTATCATTCCTCACAAGAGTTTCGAAAAACGTCGATCGTGACTCTATTTTTTTAGCACGTACTTCAAACTTCCCAGATTTGGGTTTCCGAAGTAGGGTTCGATTTGAAGAACTCTTTTACTGTTTTATGCACTCCGTTTCTTAGAAATAATATTCTAAATCATCAAGCCTTATCATTCCTCACAAAAGTTTCGAAAAACGTCGATCGTGACTCGGATTTTTAACACGTACTTTAAACTTCCAGGATTTGGGTTGCCGAAGAAGGGTTCGATTTGAAGAACTCTTTTATTATTTTATGCACTTCGTTTCTTAGAAATAATATTCTAAATCATCAAGCCTTATCATTCCTCACAAAAGTTTCGAAAAACGTCGATCGTGACTCCATTTTTTTAGCACGTACTTCAAACTTCCCAGAT
>NW_019278285.1:0-859 GCF_002738345.1 Cucurbita maxima | reverse complement strand
AGTGTCGGTCCAAAAAGTGTAACAAATTTCTATCCAAGACAGAAGGGCCCAACTAGGTTTGAATTGGTGACCTCTTGATCTGCAGTCAAATGCTCTAACGTTGAGCTATGGACTCATTTTGTATGAATTCAACCTTAGTGACCCCTTCTACAGATTATCGGTCCAAAAGTGACCCTACCGAAAGTCAGTCTCATCCTACAACGTTGAGTTTATGAAGAGTCGATTGATAGAGATATGGACAAATTGTGTAAGGGCAGATGTCGCGGTCATGATTGGCCAAGGCGTGTTGCATGTGGCTTCATGTTAGATGTCTCAGCTATTCTTGTAAATGATTTATGGTTCGCGGTGGCATGCTCATTCCAAACCCCTTTTACTTGCTTTGATCTTAGATACGTCTTTACTATTATTGTTGTGCCAATATGGGGTGTATGATTAGTCCTCAAAATCATATCTACACCCATCACGACTAAAATGTCTCAAAATGTACTATAAGAGACCATGACTAGTTGTTGTTTGTTCACTTTTAGTTTATAACATTGCTCTATTTGAAATTATTTTTAACGTATTTCCTCGCTCACGTTTTCTAAAATATTTCTTCTAAACGTGATTTGAGCATACACTGCTATTGTTCGTTCAGTCTAAATTTTACATGGTTGACTTGTTCATTGGATTAGAACAAATGTCACATAATCATTGTCTCACTACTGCAAGAGTGCGATTGTGACACTTGTCTTCCGTCTAGTTGTGGGCCGCATCTTTTGACTAGTTACGTGAGTTTGGCTTAGAGCATACGTGTAGGTTGAAAAAGAAATGGTTGGATGCGGACTGCGAACAAGGGTTGGGCCACAGAAGATTTTTT
>NW_019278284.1:0-859 GCF_002738345.1 Cucurbita maxima | reverse complement strand
TCCTCTAGATGGGTTGCCAATCAAGGACTCGATGTTTGATGTTGATCCTTTTGAAGAAAGCGCCAAACGATCGAACAGCTCGAATAGTCTCGGTAACTCTGAGAATTCTATCACACACATGAAAGGATGTGTCGAAGAGTTAGACATTACCCAAAACATTATAGTAAAACTCATTAACGATTAGACAAAAGACTCCAAGACAACTACACTTAAAATTCATTGTTGTCCTACGGTTTGTATATTTTGCTTTAACATAGGAGATTCTGGTTTAATTCTCTGAAATGGAATATTATTTTCTTATTTCTTTTTATTTTATAGTTTCATCTTTTGTCACCAATTATATTTAAACTTAACCTAAGTTTGAGAGGCACTTTAATGGTCAAGTTCAATAGTATCTTAGATTAAAAAGACTTTTATGAACATCGTACCTATGTTAGTGTTATGTTATAGATATTTGTTTCAATTTCAACAAGTGGGGTTGAGGTGATTCAAATGGTTAATGCGATAATCCAGCTATTTTTTAGGTCTCTCTTGTTAAATGCCATCATGGTTGAGATGAGCACCCGAGTGAGTTTGACAAGGAGACTCGAATTTAAACTTTACCTACGNNNNCCTACGTTTGAGAGGCACTATAATGGTCAAGTTCAATGGTATTTTAGATTAAAAAAACCTTTTATGAACTTTGTACCTTTGTTAGTGTTACTTTGTACCTTTGTTTGTATTAATTTGTATGTTTGTTAGTGCTATGTTATAGACATTTGGTCAAGTTCAACAAGTGGGGTTAAGGTGATTCAAATGGTTAATGTCACTTTATTTGATTCAAATTGTTAATGTGATAATCCACAGTTATTTCCAAGGT
>NW_019278283.1:0-859 GCF_002738345.1 Cucurbita maxima | reverse complement strand
GAAAATCGTCGAAAGGGACTAGGTGTTTTTTGGCACGTACTTCAAACGTCCCCGATTTGTGTTTTCGAAGTAGGGTTCGATTTGACGAACTCTTTTACTTTTTTATGCACTCCGTTTCTTCGAAACTGTATTCTAAATCATCAAGCCTAATCATTCCTCACAAAACTTTCGAAAATCGTCGAAAGGGACTAGGTGTTTTTTGGCACGTACTTCAAACGACCCCGATTTGTGTTTTCGAAGTAGGGTTCGATTTGACGAACTCTTTTACTGTTTTATGCACTCCGTTTCTTCGAAACTATATTCTAAATCATCAAGCCTAATCATTCCTCACAAAACTTTCGAAAATCGTCGAAAATGACTCGGTTTTTTTCGCACGTACTTCAAAAGCCCCAGATTTGGGTTTCCGAAGTAGGGTTCGATTTGAAGAACACTTTTACTGTTTTATGCACTCCGTTTCTTCGAAACTATATTCTAAATCATCAAGCCTAATCATTCCTCACAAAACTTTCGAAAATCGTCGAAAGGGACTAGGTGTTTTTTGGCACGTACTTCAAACGACCCCGATTTGTGTTTTCGAAGTAGGGTTCGATTTGACGAACTCTTTTACTGTTTTATGCACTCCGTTTCTTCGAAACTATATTCTAAATCATCAAGCCTAATCATTCCTCACAAAACTTTCGAAATCAGTCGAAAGGGACTAGGTGTTTTTTTGGCACGTACTTCAAACGCCCAAGATTTGTGTTTCCGAAGTAGGGTTCGATTTGAAGAACTCTTTTACTATTTTATGCACTCCGTTTCTTCGAAACTATATTCTAAATCATCAAGCCTAATCATTCCTCACAAAACTTTCGAAAATCGT
>NW_019278282.1:622-859 GCF_002738345.1 Cucurbita maxima | reverse complement strand
TTGAAGAAACGGAGTGTATAAAACAGTAAAAAAGTGCTTAAAGTCGAATCCTTATTAGTAAACACCAACACCGTGACGTTTGAAGAACGTGCTAAAAAAACCGAGTTACTTTCGAGTTTTTAAGAAACTTTATTGGGGAATGATTAGGCATGATGATTTAGAATAGTATTTCGAAGAAACGGAGTGTATATTACAGTAGAAAAGTGCTTAAAGTCGAACCCTGATTCGTAAACACCA
>NW_019278282.1:0-253 GCF_002738345.1 Cucurbita maxima | reverse complement strand
GAATAGTATTTAGAAGAAACGGAGTGTATATTACAGTAAAAAAGTGCTTAAAGTCGAACCCTGATTCGTAAACACCAAAACCGGGACGTTTGAAGAACGTGCTAAAAAAACCGAGTTAATGTCGATATTTTAAGAAACTTTTTCGGGGAATGATTAGGCATGATGATTTATAATAGTATTTTGAAGAAACGGAGTGTATAAAACAGTAAAAAAGTGCTTAAAGTCGAATCCTTATTAGTAAACACCAACACCG
>NW_019278281.1:0-860 GCF_002738345.1 Cucurbita maxima | reverse complement strand
TCGCCCTTGCGCGCACATCATGCCCGCCAACACCTGCGCGCGCTACCGCTAGGAGGTTAACCCGCGCGCGCTACCCCCGTGCACACGCCGAGCCCCATCCTACGCTGCGCGCGATACGTGTCCTACCCACAGCATATCAAAAGTGTTGGATTTTACCTCCATTAAAAAACAAAAAAAAACATCACACCCAATGATGTGGCAGCGAAAGAATGCTTATCTCAAACATTAAAATGAAGAGTTTTCATACCGGAGCAAGTACGTTACACCAAGACGTCCACCATGACCTTGTGCTTACAACCATCACCCATTAATTGCGAAAGTACGTGTGGAGTGGTCGGTTTGCCGTAATTTTTTTCTTGGGAGCTAAGCAAGATGGAAGAATGATTCCCACAAAATTTCTAGAGCAAGTACACTACACCATGACCTTGTGCTTACAACCATCACCCATTAATTGTGAAAGTACATGTGGAGTGATCGGTTTGCTGTAATTTTTTTCCTGGGAGATAAGCAAGATGAAAGAATGATTCCCACAAAATTTCAAATTTTTTTGACGGCTGTAGCTATTTTTTCTAATTTCGGATTATTTAATGTTGAAAAATTCATTAAAAAAAATTGGTCGGTTGAAAAGTCATGAAACTTGATTTATAGACCCATGAGAATGTCCCATTCGTGAATCAATCGAGTTCCCGGAAAAAAACATTGTAAAACTCGAGATATTCGACCGTATGACGGCTCGGAAAAATCGTGCCTGGGCCTGGCAGACCAAAAATGCCTCAAAATGTACTATATAGGGGGGTGACTAGTCTGCATGGGCTGGCCACGGGGGCGCCCCCTATATCCTCCGCCACCCCCACGCCCCA
>NW_019278280.1:0-860 GCF_002738345.1 Cucurbita maxima | reverse complement strand
AATCCAGGATGTTTTAACCACGTGCAAAAAAAACTGAGTAGCGGTCGGCATTTTTCGAAATTCCAGTTGGGAGTGATCGAGCATAATGATTTAGAATAGAATTTGGAAGAAACAGAGTGCATAAAACCGTAAAAGAGTGCTTAAAATCGNAACGGAGTGCATAAAACCGTAAAAGAGTGCTTAAAATCGATTCCCTAACCTTGGACGTTACAAGTACGTGCTAAAAAAACCGCGTCACGGTCGACGTTTCTCGAAACTTTTGTGTGTTATGTTGAGTATTGTTGATTTAGAATAGAATGTCGAATAAACGGAGTGTGGAAAGACAGTAAAAGAGTGCTTAAAATCGAAGCCCTATTTTGTGAACCATAATCCAGGACGTTTTAACCACCTGCTAAAAAAACTGAGTAGCGGTCGGCGTTTTCCGAAATTCCTGTTGGTAGTGATCGAGAATAAAGATTTAGAATAGAATTTGGAAGAAACGGAGTGCATAAAACCGTAAAAGAGTGCTTAAAATCGATTCCCTAACCTTGGACGTTAGAAAAACGTGCGAAAAAAACCGTGTCACGGTCGACGTTTCTCGAAACTTTTGTGTGGAATGTTGAGTATTGTTGATTTAGAATAGAATGTCGAATAAACGGAGTGTGGAAAGACAGTAAAAGAGTGCTTAAAATCGAAGCCCTATTTTGTGAACCTTAATCCAGGACGTTTTAACCACCTGCTAAAAAAATTAGTAGCGGTCGGCGTTTTCCGAAATTCCTGTTGGTAGTGATCGAGAATAAAGATTTAGAATAGAATTTGGAAGAATCGGAGTGCATAAAACCGTAAAAGAGTGCTTAAAATCGATTCCCTAACCTTGGACG
>NW_019278279.1:0-860 GCF_002738345.1 Cucurbita maxima | reverse complement strand
AAATAATATTCTACATCATCAAGCCATATCATTCCTTACAAAACTTTTGACAAACGTCGACCGTGACTCGGTTTTTTTAGAACGTTCTACAAACTTCCCTGTTTGGATTTCCGAAGAAGGGTTCGATGTTAAGAACTCTTTTACTCTTTTATGCACTCCGTTTCTTAGAAATAACATTCTACATCATCAAGCCATATCATTCCTCACAAAACTTTTGACAAACGTCGACCGTGACTCGGTTTTTTTAGCACGTACTAAAAACTTCCCTGTTTGGATTTCCGAAGAAGGGTTCGATTTGAAGAACTCTTTTACTGTTTTATGCACTCCGTTTCTTAGAAATAATATTCTACATCATCAAGCCATATCATTCCTCACAAAACTTTTGTCAAACCTCGACCGTGACTCGGTTTTTTAGCACGTACTACAAACTTCCCTGTTTGGATTTCCGAAGAAGGGTTCGATTTGAAGAACTCTTTTACTCTTTTATGCACTCCGTTTCTTAGAAATAATATTCTACATCATCAAGCCATATCATTCCTCACAAAACTTTTGTCAAACCTCGACCGTGACTCGGTTTTTTAGCACGTACTACAAACTTCCCTGTTTGGATTTCCGAAGAAGGGTTCGATTTGAAGAACTCTTTTACTGTTTTATGCACTCCGTTTCTTAGAAATAATATTCTACATCATCAAGCCATATCATTCCTCACAAAACTTTTAACAAACGTCGACTCTGACTCGGTTTTTTTAGCACGTACTAAAAACTTCCCTGTTTGGGTTTCGGAAGAAGGGTTCGATTTGAAGAACTCTTTTACTGTTTTATGCACTCCGTTTCTTAGAAATAATATTCTACATCATCAA
>NW_019278278.1:0-860 GCF_002738345.1 Cucurbita maxima | reverse complement strand
TTTTTTTAGCACGTACTTGTAACGTCCAAGGTTAGGGAATCGATTTTAAGCACTCTTTTACGGTTTTATGCACTCCGTTTCTTCCAAATTCTATTCTAAATCTTTATTCTCGATCACTACCAACAGGCATTTCGGAAAACGCCGACCGCTACTCAATTTTTTTAGCAGGGGGTTAAAACGTCCTGGATTATGGTTCACAAAATAGGGCTTCGATTTTAAGCACTCTTTTACTGTCTTTCCACACTCCGTTTATTCGACATTCTATTCTAAATCAACAATACTCAACATTCCACACAAAAGTTTCGAGAAACGTCGACCGTGACGCGGTTTTTTTCGCACGTACTTGTAACGTCCAAGGTTAGGGAATCGATTTTAAGCACTCTTTTACTGTTTTTCCACACTGCGTTTATTCGACATTCTATTCTAAATAATCAATACTAAACATTCCATACAAAAGTTTCGAGAAACGTCGACCGTGACGCGGTTTTTTTCGCACGTACTTGTAACGTCCAAGGTTAGGGAATCGATTTTAAGCACTCTTTTACTGTTTTTCCACACTCCGTTTATTCGACATTCTATTCTAAATAATCAATACTAAACATTCCACACAAAAGTTTCGAGAAACGTCGACCGTGACGCGGTTTTTTTAGCACGTACTTGTAACGTCCAAGGTTAGGGAATCGATTTTAAGCACTCTTTTACTGTTTTATGCACTCCGTTTCTTCCAAATTCTATCTAAATCTTTATTCTCGATCACTACCAACAGGAATTTCGGAAAACGCCGACCGCTACTCAGTTTTTTTAGCAGGTGGTTAAAACGTCCTGGATTATGGTTCACAAAATAGGGCTTCGATTTTAAG
>NW_019278277.1:224-860 GCF_002738345.1 Cucurbita maxima | reverse complement strand
ACAAAACATTCGACAAACGTCGACCGTGACTCGGTTTTTTTAGCACGTACTACAAACTTCCCTGTTTGGGTTTCCAAAGAAGGGTTCCATTTGAAGAACTCTTTTACTGTTTTTGACACTCCGTTTCATATTAATAATATTCAAAATCCTCAAGTCTTATCATTCCTCACAAATCTTTCGAGAAACGTCGACCGTGACTCGGTTTTTTTAGCACGTACTACAAACTTCCCTTTTTGGTTTTCCGAAGAAGGGTTCCATTTGAAGAACTCTTTTACTGTTTTGTTCACTTCGTTTCTTAGAAATAATATTCTAAATCATGAAGCCTTAACATTCCTCAAAAAACTTTCGATAAACGTCGACCGTGACTCGGTTTTTTTAGCACGTACTACAAACTTCCCTGTTTAAGTTTCCAAAGAAGGGTTCCATTTGAAGAACTCTTTTATTTTTTTACGCACTCCGTTTCTTAGAAATAATATTCTAAATCATCAAGCCTTATCATTCCTCACAAAAATTTCGACAAACGTCGACCGTAACTCGGTTTTTTTAGCAGGTACTACAAACTTTCCTGTTTGGGTTTCCGAAGAAGGGTTCCATTTGAAGAACTCTTTTACTGTTTTGTGCACTCCCTTTCGTAGA
>NW_019278277.1:0-143 GCF_002738345.1 Cucurbita maxima | reverse complement strand
ACTCCCTTTCGTAGAAATAATATTCTAAATCATCAAGTCTTATCATTCCTCACAAAACATTCGACAAACGTCGACCGTGACTCGGTTTTTTTAGCACGTACTACAAACTAACCTGTTTAAGTTTCCAAAGAAGGGTTCCATTT
>NW_019278276.1:0-860 GCF_002738345.1 Cucurbita maxima | reverse complement strand
GGAGAAGACAGAGAGAAGGGTCTGGTTCAGTCTCATTCATCGATCGAGAGTCTTTACAGTCGAGTAAATGAATTAGTAGCTTTACCACCTTGTCTTTGAAGGAATAAATAGGGAAGGGAAGGGAAGGGACATCAGGTTGGGGGGCGAAGCCAAGCCACTTTACCGAGAGAGGTTCAGGCAGGGGAAGGAGAATGAAGAGGGAAGGTNAAAGGAGAAAGAGAAGTTCAAGAATTAATCTTTCTTACAGTACAGGAAAAGAGTGAAAGAAGGAAAAGGTGAAGACAGACAGGAGAAAGAAGAAATAGGTTCCAGAGTTCAGTTCGTAAACAAATTAGAATGAATCTTTCGGCCAGTCATAGTTTACAGTTCAATCTGGTTCATGAGAGAAGGAGAATGCAGAGGCTCCTTTTGCTTACTCAACCTACTCCAGCCTATTCCCCTTGCAAAATAGTGTTTGTTCGTTTAGTAGTTCAGGCAATGAATGGGTTCAATCGACAGACAGGTGAATGAGACAACCTCGAGGGAAAGAAAGAAGGCAAGGGAATAGATAGAGTAGAGGAAAAGAAAAGGCAATGGAATGAATTGCTTTACCTCATTCAATCAGTCAAAGGTGAAGGGAAGGAGCGAAGCTATGAGCCCGAGGTGTAGAGGCAAATAAGCGAAGCTACGAGACCGTAAAATAGTGAAAGAATAACAATGAGTGAAAGAATAAATAGGGAATATCATCAAAGGCGTTCACTCTCATTCATTGAATATGCTTTACTGAGTTCAAAAGTTCAATAGCTCAAAAGATAGAGAGAGGAGTGGAAGCAAGAAGGGACAGGTTCAGTAGTTCAGGCAATAGAGGGTCAGGGGCAGGA
>NW_019278275.1:0-861 GCF_002738345.1 Cucurbita maxima | reverse complement strand
GACGAAGTGACTTGGCAAAAGGTTCAGGTTCCGAAGGAATATCTTCTTCTGTTAAGCAAAATTGCTGTTCCATCTCTCTCCTGGCTTATTGATAAAATACCCTTTGAAATGAAGCAAAAAGTACACCACAGCAAACTTCCTTTTTTTAATGATCTAATCTTCTTGGAAAACAAAGAAGTATGATAAGAGCCCGAGTATAAAAAAAGAAAATCTTCCCCCTCTGAAACGGAAAAGAAATACATAATTACCTCGCTAAGAGAGATGGGATCCTTGTTTGATCTTATTAATATCCTCTTTCCTTGAATTAGTAATGGGACGTATATTTAAAAAGTTAAGTGTGAAATTAGAATGAGATACATTGTTTCAAATTCCAATTTGTAATTCATTGAGGTTGATCCCGAAGTTACGGAGCCAAAAATCGACTTGAAAACTTCAAACAAAAAAGTAGGTAGAATGAGTGAAATTTCTTTTGTATCGTACAAATTCAATTTGTGTATGTGCTGCCGGGAAACATATAGGACCTTGACTTATTGTTTGCGCAGGGAGTCATCGAAAAAGCCAGACCCGGTACGGTATTCCTTGGAATCCTGAATATGATGCTACCAATAATTGTACTAATCCACATATGTCTTTCCCTATTCATTGGTACTAGTGGAAGATATGGAAATTCCCATATTTGTTTGATGAGAAATGTGAAATGAAAAAACTAACAAAATAGATAATAATAGGATCCAAGTTTGGAATGAAATTATGCTATTTGTACTCCTTTTCACATAAAATGGAGAGATTAATTTATCTATGTATTTTTTTATTGGATTTTGATCCGTCGGGACTGACGAGGCTCGAACCCGCAACTTCCGC
>NW_019278274.1:0-861 GCF_002738345.1 Cucurbita maxima | reverse complement strand
TTATCTTAATGAATCGCGTTTTGATAGAATATTTAAGAAAGCATGTTGTTGTACATTTTGATGATATTTTAATTTATTCAAAGACTTTGTATGGGCACGTAAAGCATGTTAAGTAACTTTTGATTATACTTAGGAAAGAGAAAGTTTATCTCATTTTAATAAGTGTAGTTTTTGCATGGAAAAAGTTAATTTTTTTGGCTTCATAATTCGTAAAAATTGAGTAGAAGTAATTTCTTGCTCTGAAGCGGAATCCTTAATTTAAAGGAAAAGAGATTGTAGATAGGATTTTGAAACTTAACTATAGGATTTTTAAACTTAACTATAGGATTTTGAAACTTACCCCTAATTTGAGCCCAAAATAGATTTTCTCTTAATTTAAAGGAAAAGAGATTGATAGGATTTTGAAACTTAACTATAGGATTTTGAAACTTAACTATAGGATTTTGAAACTTACCCCTAATTTGAGCCCAAAATAGATTTTCTTGAATTTGGCTTGTTCTTGAGGTTATTTCTATTCGTTGTGTTCTATGGAAACATTCTTTGGAGATGCAATTGGAATTGTCCTTGCTTGACGTATTCTCGTGTATCGACGAATTGGATTGGGAGAATGATTTCTTGGCACTTTCAGCATTGTAAGAACAAGTTTGAAGAGAAATGGTGTAGAATTGCTCTTGAATTTTGAAGAAATCTCAGAAGGAGACCCAAAATCTAAAAGCTTATTGCCTAACTATTGAGAGCTCGATTGTTGTTCCAAACTATTGCCTAAACTTTCAACTTTACAGGGGAAGCTTAAACCGACATTGAGAGCTTCAGAATCACTATGATTTTGAGATTGAACTTTCTGAATAATCCGTAAAAAAA
>NW_019278273.1:328-861 GCF_002738345.1 Cucurbita maxima | reverse complement strand
GCCTTATCATTCCTCACAAAACTTTCGACAAACGTCGACCGTGACTCGGTTTTTTTAGCACGTACTACAAACTTCCCTATTTGGGTTTCCGAAGAAGGGTTCATTTGAAGAACTCTTTTACTGTTTTTACGCACTCCGTTTCTTAGAAATAATATTCTAAATCATCAAGCCTTATCATTCCTCACAAAACTTTTGACAAACGTCGACCGTGACTCGGTTTTTTTAGCACGTACTACAAACTTTCCTGTTTGGGTTTCCGAAGAAGGGTTCCATTTGAAGAACTCTTTTACTGTTTTACGCACTCCGTTTCTTAGAAATAATATTCTAAATCATCAAGCCTTATCATTCCTCACAAAACTTTCGACAAACGTCGACCGTGACACGGTTTTTTTAGCACGTACTACAAACTTTCCCGTTTGGGTTTTCTGAAGCAGGGTTCGATTTGAAGAACTCTTTTACTGTTTTCTGCACTCTGTTTCTTAGAAATAATATTCTAAATCATCAAGCCTTATCATTCCTCACAAAACTTTCGA
>NW_019278273.1:0-258 GCF_002738345.1 Cucurbita maxima | reverse complement strand
TGTTTTACGCACTCCGTTTCTTAGAAATAATATTCTAAATCATCAAGCCTTATCATTCCTCACAAAACTTTCGACAAACGTCGACCGTGACTCGGTTTTTTTAGCACGTACTACGAACTTCCCCGTTTGGGTTTTCTGAAGCAGGGTTCCATTTGAAGAACTCTTTTACTGTTTTCTGCACTCCGTTTCTTAGAAATAATATTCCAAATCGTCAAGCCTTATCATTCCTAACAAAACTTTCTACAAACGTCGACCGTG
>NW_019278272.1:0-861 GCF_002738345.1 Cucurbita maxima | reverse complement strand
CTAATTCATAAAAAAATAAATAAAATAATTAGGAAGCATTTATGTGCTAGATCAAAATAAGATGCATAAAAAGAACTGGCAGTAATTACTTTATTACCTTTAATCTTAAAAGTAACTTAAAATATTGTTTGTGTGCCTCTTACAGTACTCTCAACAAATGGATCGCTTGATCTATTCTACTATACTTTACTTCCTCTTGATATCGGTGTGGTAATGACACAACTCATATTGTTGATAATCATCACTTACATCCAAAACCAGAGTATAACAGTCGACTATCGTCAAGGACACATTCACCATTTCCATTTCTATCGTCAATGACCCATTCACCATTTCAATCATTTCTCTAAATTTTATGATGCTCTAGTGTTAGATTTCATTGGAATATTGCAGTAGTAAAGTCTTGAAATTTCTATATATCAAAACTGTTTAACACTTTCCAAATCTTGATTTTTGGTTGTTTGTGTTTTTTTTTTAAATTATGTTAGCAATGAGCCAATTTAATCCATTCTTCCTTTTATGATTTTTTTTTAAATTATGTTAGCCATTACTTTTGGGTAATTTAATCTATTCTATTTATTTATTTATTTATTTATTTTTGCTATCGATAGACGTATCTTTATGAAACATACTAAATAAAACTAAATAATTGGTAAAGAGAGGATATGAGATATAACTTACGGTTAAATCTCTCTCCATATGAGAATAACTCATTCTCATGTCCATCTTTGCAGCTATGTACTAAATTTAGGATTTTATTTCTCTTTGGTCAAAACCATCCTTAGAGGAAAAAATTGGAGTTGTAGTTAGTCAATTATAATATTTGACGTGCTAGTTTTCAAACTACTTTAAATAGGTGTA
>NW_019278271.1:578-861 GCF_002738345.1 Cucurbita maxima | reverse complement strand
GTGACTCGGTTTTTTTAGCACGTACTTCAAACGTCCCAGATTTGGGTTTCCGAAGTAGGGTTCGATTTGAAGGACTCTTTTACTGTTTTGATGCACTTCGTTTGTTTGAAATTCTGTTCTAAATCATTAACCGTAAACATTCCTCACAAAACTTTAGAAAAACGTCGACCGTGACTCGATTTTTTTAGCACGTAATAAAAACGTCCCAGATTTGGGTTTCCGAAGTACGGTTCGATTTGAAGCACTCTTTTACTATTTTGATGCACTCCGTTTGTTCGAAATT
>NW_019278271.1:0-273 GCF_002738345.1 Cucurbita maxima | reverse complement strand
CTACATCATCAAGCCTAATCATTCCCCACAAAAGTTTTGAAAAACGTCGACCGTGACGCAGTGTTTTTAAAGCGTACTTCAAACGTCCCAGATTTGGGTTTTCGAAGTAGGGTTCGATTTGAAGAACTCCTTTACTGTTTTGATGCACTCCGTTTCTTCGAAAATCTAGTCTAAATCATCAATCCTAATCATTCCACACAAAACTTTTTAAAAATGTCGATCGTGACTCGGTTTTTTGAGCACGTACTTCAAACGTCCCAGATTTGGGTTTCC
>NW_019278270.1:0-861 GCF_002738345.1 Cucurbita maxima | reverse complement strand
TTACTTAATTACTTTTAATCTCCACCTTCCATTATTCCTAACACAATCCAATGGTCAATATTCAATCCTACATTTTGCCACTTTTCTCCTCTATATAAACTCATCTTCCCCACATTTTTAAAACATATAACTTACATACATTCTTCAATCCTCATTTGTTCAAAGTCTCCATTGTTTATTGCTCTCTCCAAGCTTACAAGTTTATTTCTTTTCATCTTATTCTTGAGAGGGATTATTATTATATTGTGAGGAAATAGTTGTCAGTATCCCAAATTGTAAATCTACTCTTTGAGAGAGTTG
Organism: Cucurbita maxima; assembly: GCF_002738345.1. Classification (NCBI taxonomy): domain Eukaryota; kingdom Viridiplantae; phylum Streptophyta; class Magnoliopsida; order Cucurbitales; family Cucurbitaceae; genus Cucurbita; species Cucurbita maxima. The sequence continues at coordinate 561 of NW_019278270.1, read as the reverse complement.
TGGTGTGTTATTATCAAACTCAAATACTTGTATCGGTTTGATCCTGCGTCGTTGAAAGGATTGAGTTTGCTCTTGAACTCGTAAAAAGAGCGGTGTACCGGTTTGGCTCTGATCCGTGGAAAGAGTCGGAAAAGTTCTTTATTCAAATTCCCAAGAGGCGCTTGGGGAGTGGAGTAGGTCGAGTTTGACCGAACCACTATAAAACTACGGTGTCATTTTCTCTAACTCTTTCCTATTTAATTTCAAGATTATTATTATGTTTATTGCATGTTCTACTTGATTATTGTTTTGACTTGAATTATTTTGCTTTAGTAATTATCATCTTCTACTTATTTGTAAAAAGTTTTATCATTAGAAAAATTAATCAAGTTTAAACACTTTTATCGTTAAAACCCTATTCACCCCCCCTCTAGGGTTGCCATACCGATCCAACAATCTGCACAAAACACCTCGAAACTTAAATCGCAGCCCTAGGATCTCCCCCAAATTTGGATATGATCTAGAACAGGTACAAATCATCACATCCAACGGATATTATTCAAAAGCAAAGTCGGTAAGGCT